>NC_057734.1:47624528-47645854 GCF_004010195.1 Chiloscyllium plagiosum
CATTAAGTGTATAAGTCCTGCTAAGATTTGCTTTCCCAAAATGTAGCACCTCGCATTTATCTGAATTAAACTCCATCTGCCACTTCTCAGCCCATTGGCCCATCTGATCAAGATCCTGTTGTAATCTGAGGTAACCTTCTTCGCTGTCTACTACACCTCCAATTTTGGTGTCATCTGCAAACTTACTAATTGTACCTTTTATGCTCACATCCAAATCGTTTATGTAAATGATGAAAAGTAGAGGACCCAGCACCAATCCTTGTGGCACTCCACTGGTCACAGGCCTCCAGTCTGAAAAACAACCCTCCACCACCACCCTCTGTCTTCTACCTTTGAGCCAGTTCTGTATCCAAATGGCTACTTCTCCCTGTATTCCATTCTCCCATGGGGAACCTTGTTGAATGCCTTACTGAAGTCCGTATAGATCACATCTGCCGCTCTGCCCTCATCAATCCTGTTTGTTACTTCTTCAAAAAACTCAATCAAGTTTGTGAGACATGACTTCCCACACACAAAGCCATGCTGACTATCCCAAATCAGACCTTGCCTTTCCAAATACATGTACATCCTGTCCCTCAGGATTCCCTCCAACAACTTGCCCACCACCGAGGTCAGGCTCACCGGTCTATAGTTCCCTGGCTTGTCTTTATTGCCCTTAAACAGTGGCACCACGTTTGCCAACCTCCAGTCTTCCGGCACCTCACCTGTGACTATCGATGATACAAATATCTCAGCAAGGGGCCCAGCAATCACTTCTCCAGCTTCCCACAGAGTTCTCGGGTAAACCTGATCAGGTCCTGGGGATTTGTCCATCTTTATGCATTTCAAGGCATCCAGACTTCCTCCTCTGTATTCTGGACATTTTTCAAGGTGTCACCACCTATTTCCCTACAGTCTATATCTTACATATCCTCTTTCACAGTCAATACTGATGCAAAATACTCGTTTGGTATCTCCATTTTCTGCGATTCCACACGAAGGCCACCTTGCTGATCTTTGAGGGGCCCTATTCTCTCCCTAGTTACCCTTTTGTCAGTCAATATTCCCTGCCATCTCCCCTGAATGATTTGCCGTTATGTTGTGCTTCCTCTGAGTGAACCTTTCGAGAGTGGAAGACTGGAAACTGTCCGTAACACCATTGACAAAGTTGAAAGCCTGAGACAATTGTCTTTTATGTGCGAAGGTTTAACCTTGCCGCGGATGTCTAAATGTTTCCCGGCCCGGTGACAGCAAACGTGTTTTGAAACATTTATTTTCTTTCTCATCTGGAGAGTGAGAAATACAAAGAAACAAGTTTGAAGCAGGTAGGGTCTTTGTGCTTACTGGATTGTTTTATTTGAGTGTATGCTGTGCTAAGTTGAAACTTTATTGCTGGAACAGCACAGCAGGTCAGGCAGCATCCAGGGAACAGGAGATTCGACGTTTCGGGCACTGGCCCTCCTTCAGGAATGAGCAGAGGGCAATGCGAAGGTAACTTGCTGTTGTTGAACAATGGTATACAACTGTATGAGACTGACTGTCGTTGAATTATAATTAAGATATTGCTTAAATTACTTTTTTTATTGACTTGGGATTCTAATTGTTGGCCAGAATTTATGATCCATCACTAATCGCACGTTGACAAAGCACTGGTGATTCACCTAAAACTGCCTACTCACCTCAGCCACTTCAGAGGGCAGTTGAGTTGACCAGATTGTTGTGATTCTGGAGTCACATGCAGACCCAACCCCCTCAAGAGCAGTTATGGATGGACAACAAATGCTGACCGAGTGAGCGATGCTCACTTTCTCGAAAAGATGTTTTAAAAAGAGACTAAGGTGGTAGTTTTTCTCCCCTGCAGAATACTAGTGAACTGAATTGGTTCCATTATTGAGAATGGATTTTAATTCCAGATGCATAAATTATTTGTGACCATAAGTGCTTTAAGAGGTGTATTTTTGTCCTGGTTTAATTCTGTGAAGAGAGGTTGAGACAGAGGCTCAAAGCCAAAGTTCAGAGGAACCTCGATTATCCGAAGGACAGGGGCATACTTCATTCAGTTAATCAAATTCCGGATAATTAAATGCCAGATAACATTGTTTAGCCAAGCATCAGGACCTTGCAATCTTGCGTGATAATCTGGTGTTCAGATACTTGAATGCCAGACAATCAGGTTCCTCTGTATAAGTGGCTTGTGAGGCCTTGGGTTCTTTTTCAAGGTTGAAACAATAGAAGCAGCCTGAATGGGTGGAGTCAAGTTCCCACAAAATCAGGGTTTTGGTTTTCCTTTCAATAGTAGCTGGTGTCTGGATGTGGATGCTCTTATTCCTCTCTCTGTTACAACTAAAAGCTTGGGTTCTCTGTCTCACCTGCAATTCTAGCAGCAGGAAATGTATTTTACTGAATTTGCCTTTGCTAAGGGTGTGTTTATGAGATGTTACTATATTGAAACAGTTAATTAGTAGTTTATTATTTTAAGCATTTTGTAGGAGTTACAGTTAAGCCAGTTCTTTTTTTAAAAAACTTTGTCTGTATTGTAACTACAGTGGATGGATAAGGCGTGTTTTGCTTATAGCCTGATAGTTTGACCAATCAAACTGCATCTTGAATGCAACATCTGGCACTTGCCTTCAAAATAGTCAGGATTCAGGCTATTCCCTTGAGATGTTTTGAGGAGGTTTGATCCGGTCCATAACACCAGTATTTATATCTCCCTAGTGATTTGAACTTGTGTCTCTGAAGCGTAGTCACAGGTTTTAGACGAGAACTTCAGTGACAGAACCAGGATGCAACTTCTCTCTTAATTTCTCTGAAACACATTAATTTTGAAGAGCAAATGTTATCGGAAAACTTCTCAGGAGCGTTCTCCATGATGTCACCTTTAATGCTGTGCATCCAACTGATTGTGCTGATGTTTTTCTTGGTGCCAGTCTTAGGTGTTGTTTATATCCCATTTCACACAAAGAAATCCTTGGATTTATGTGGCACCTCATCAAGTCTCCCAGCACTGCACACTAGTTACTTTGGAAATACAGGCACCTTTCTGAGTACGGACAACATTCAGTCTGCACAGGAGATTCTATAAACAGCACTCAGTGAGCACACGGTTACTGTCATCCTTTTGAAACATACGCTGACAGGATTCCATTCAAATGGTGCTTGCAGGTTTCTTAACATGAGCAACATCTTATCCTGAGGTGGAGATGCCAGTGTTGGACTAACACCTCTCCATCCCGACTCCCTCTCCATCCCGATCCCCCTCCATCCCGATCCCCCTCCATCCCGATCTCACTCTCCATCCCGATCCCACTCTCCATCCCGATCCCCCTCTCCATCCCGATCCTGATCCCCCTCTCCATCCCGAACCCCTCTCCATCCCGATCCCTCTCTCCACACCGATTCCCTCTCCATCCCGATCCCCTCTCCATCCCGATCCCCTCTCCATCCCGATCCGGATTCCCTCTCCATCCCGATCCCCCTCTCCATCCCGAACCGCTCAATTCCGATCCCCCTCCATCCCGAACCTTGGCTCAAGTTGAGCTGGGGTCCACACTGCCAGCATTGCAGGTCAACGTTGAGGGAAGATTTGCCTCAACACTTTGTACCAGGGCAATCAACTCTGTTAAGAAGAACATTACAGTTGTCCAATGGTCAAGGTCTGTATGGCAGACAGGTAGGCATCCAGGACGTTGTCAGCAGAGCAAAGAAAAGAAAAAAGAGTGTGACAGCACAGGAACAGGCCCTTCGGCCCTCCAAGCCTGTGCCGATCCAGATCCTCTGTCTAAACCCGTCGCCTGTTTTCTAAGGATCTGTATCCCTCTGCTCTCTGGCTGTTCATGTATCTGTCTCGATACATCTTAAATGATGCTATCATGCCCGCCTCTACCGCCTCCGCTGGCAACGCATTTCAGGCCCCCACCACCCTCTGCGTAAAGACCTTTCCACGCATATCTACCTTAAACTATTCCCCTCTCACCTTGAACTCGTGACCCCTAGTAATGGACATTGACCCAGAGATATGAGAATCTTGCTACCAGCACAGATGAGATCAGGATCTGCAGAGTGGATGGACAAACTGACCACAGCACTGTGGTGCAGAAACTGGCAAGAGTGTAAAGGGATGTGGTCATGATAAAGGACAGTAAAGTCATAGAGCATGGGAATTTCAAAGGCTGTGTGGTCTGTCCACTGGAAGGGTTAAGACCATTGCTTTGTGGCTGGAGATGAATTTTGAGTGGGAGGGGAAAGATCCATTTGTTGTGGTGCACTTGGGAACCAACCCACACACAAATTAAGGAACGATGTTCTGCCGAGAGAGAGTTTGAGGAATTGGAGCCTAATTTAAAATGTTGATCCCCAAAGGTAACGCTCTCTGGGTTGATAATTCAGCCATGGTAGTAGTGAGTGCTGGGTGCTAGCTGCAGTTGCCCAGAGTGTTTGTGTGTGGCCCAGAACAATGGCAACAGTATGAGTTTGATTCCCGGTCTAGCTAAGGTAGGCTTGGGCCGTGGCTCCTCACCATACCCTGAGAATGGAAGCCATTGGTCATCCAAAACTGACAAAACATGACAAGACGAATTGGCCCAGGACGAAATTTCAGTCACTGAGCCAAGGGCAGATCTCACATAATGAAACATCTAAACAACTAGCATGGGGTCAAGTAGGTTTGAGAACTACGTGTTTGTAGGAGGAGTTTTAATTCATGGGAAACTGGCACCAGTGCCGGAGATGAATTCCATTTGATCCAGGAAGGGAGCGGTTTAGAGATCTAAAGAGAGAAGTTAAAACAATAAAGCAGTGGTTTCACTCAAGTGGGTGGCACGGTGGCACGGTGGCTCAGTGGTTAGCACTACTGCCTCACAGCGCCAAGGACTCGGGTTTGATTCCACCTTTAGGTGACTGTCTGTGTGGACTTTGCACATTCTCCCCGCGTCTGTGTGGGTTTCCTCGCACAATCCAAAGATGTGCAGGTTAGGTGGATTGGCCATGCTAAATTGCTCATGGTATCCAGGAATGTGTAGGCTAGGTGGGCTAGCCATGGGAAATGTAGGGTTATAGGACAGGAGGCTGGGACTGGGTGAGATGCTCTTTGGAGGGTTAGTGTGGGCTTGATGGGCCGAATGGCCTGATTCCACACTGTGTGGATTCTATTTTTAACAGTATGAGCACATCAATACACAAGGTCCATGCAAAGAAAGAGATAAAATTGAAGACTCTGAATACATGAAGATGAGCTGAAGGAACAAAAAGAAAATATTTAAAATCTAATCTCTGTTAGAGAAGTATAGTTATAGAGTGACCAAGTTTCAGAAAGAGATGTTCCAGATTACTCAACATTTCAAAAAGAGAGATGTAACGATAAAGGAGGAGGAGTAAACGTGATAGTACAGGAATATGTTATTGAGAAAGAATCTTGGCTCAGAGAATCCAGAGCTAGAATCCATATGATTTGAGATTAGGAACAGGAGGAGACAGAAAACACTGGGGGCAGTATTTTACAACCTTGTAATAATAGTTACACCATTGGCAGAACATTAAGCAAGCAATACTTAGAGCTTGTAAGAAACGCAATCAAATAATCACAGGAGACATTAATCCTCACACAGATGAACCCAATCAACTCTGCAAAGGTAATTGGGAAAACGAATTTTTAGAATCCTTTTGTGACATTTTGCTGGAACAAATAGATTCTGGAGTCAACAAGGAAAATCCATTTTAGGCCTAATATTAGATTAGATTCCCTACAGTGTGGAAACAGACCCTTCGGCCCAACAAGTCCACACCGACCCGCCGAAGAGCATTCCCCTATATTTACCCCTGACTAATGCACCTAACACTGGAGCAATTTAGCATGGCCAATTCACCTGACCTGCGCATCTTTGGACTGTGGGAGGAAACCGGAGCAAACCCACGCAGACACGGGGAGAACATGCAAACTCCACACAGACAGTTGCCCGCGGTGGGAATTGAACCTGGGTCCCTGGCACTATGAGGCAGCAGTGCTCACCACTGAGCTACCGTGCTGCCCAATATTGTATAAGTAAATGAGCAGTTTTAATGAGCCGTCTCAATTTAAAATAGCCTCCCGGAGAAATTGATCATCATGTAATTGAATTCTATATTAAATAAGAAAGTGACATTCTTCTCTAAAATAAGCATCTTAAGTTTAAGAACCTCAGTGAAGTAAGTATATTTGGGGAGAAGTGATTAAGGTTGTCTTGGTGAACAGACTGATAGGTGACGTTGTAAATGAACAGTGGGAAACATTTAAAGGAAGAATTCAAAATGTATCACAAGAATATATTCCACTGAAGACAAACGGAGGAATACTCATCTGTGACTAAGTAAGGAAGATAAAGATGGTGTTAAGATTTCTTTTTTTAAAAACGAGGTTCAAAATTTTGTATATCTGAGGATTAGGGGAGTTTCAGAAACCAAAGAAGTATGGACAAAAATGTGGTAAAAGAGGGAAAAATTAAGTGAGAACAAATTAGTCCTGAGTTCTTAGAAGTGTATAGAAAAGAAGTGAATAGATAAAGTAAACATTAGGCCCAGAGATGTTAGAAACTACCATGGTGAATGAGGAAATTAAAATTCTAGGGTTATGGAGGGTTCCGAGAGAGAAAATGGAGTTGAGGCAGCTGATCACCTCTAATCGTATTGAATGGTGGATCATGATTGGGAACTTTGGGCAGCACAGTGGCTCAGTGGTTAGCATTGCTGCGTCACAATGCCAAGGGCCCAGGTTTGATTCCAACCTTGGGTGTCCGTCGGTGTGGAGTTTGCACATTCTCCCAGTGTCTGTGTAGATTTCCTTTGGTGCTCTGGTTTCCTCCTACAGTCCAAAGATGTGTGAGGTAGTTGGATTGGCCATGCTAAACTGCCCATAGTGTCCAGCGATATATAAACTGTGTGGGTTAGCCATGGAAAATGCAGGATTACAGAGATAGGTTGGGTCACTCTTTGGCGGGGGGGGAGGGGTGGGGTAGGTGTGGACTTGATGGCCTACTTCTATGATTGGTGGCCTTAGTCTACCATTACTTTTTACATTGTTAGAGCCAACCCGACAATTTTTCCCCTGCCCTGGCTGAAACATTTTATCCTGATTTCTTTTGCACTTCTTGATTAGATTAGATTCCCTACATTGTGGAAACAGGCCCTTCAGCCCAACAAGTCCACACCAACCCTCAAAAGAGTGACCCATCCCCCTACGTTTATCCCTGACTAATGCACCCAACACTATGGGAAATTTAGCATGGCCAATTCATCTAACATGCACATCTTTGGATTGTGGGAGGAAACCCATGCATTCACAGGGGGAGTGTGCAAACTCCACACAGACAGCCACCCAAGATGGGATTTGAAGCCAAGTCCCTGGCGCTGTGAGGCAGCAGTGCTAACCACTGAGCCACCGTGCTACCCATTCCTTTATCTTTCTCCGGCCTCTCAGAAGGTCCATACAATAAATAATCCTTATTTTCGACAGTTTTAACTCTTGACAGTCTTGGCCCAGCTATCTGTCAAAGCTCCCACCAGCTCAACACACACCAGGAATCTAGCCTGGGACTTTACTGGTTTATTTACTTCAGTTCAAGTCAAGTCATTTGACTTCATCAATAGAACCGTTGATTGTTAGGCTGTGATTGTACTCCATTAATACTAAGACTCATATATGGATTTTCAACCAATGTTCCAATGTGATGAAACAAGAATGCTAATAATCACATGTAAAGTTAATGTTTAACTATATTAAATTGGGCCTTCATCTTAGGGGTTTATACAATACATTGTAAATGGGCCTCCACACTGTGTTTCCCTCTCTGGCATCTTTCAACCATGTGCTTCAATATACAAGGTGCTTGTGAACAACTACTGCATCAAAGCCCCCATCAAACATCCTCAGACTGCAGCAGTCATGAGGCGGTGGGCTGGACAAGTCCTATTTTCAGGCCTAATGTCAGGGTAAGACTGAATATTTGGCCTGGTATTATATTCCACAATACATGCAGTTGTGAAAGTTGTAGAAAATAATTTTGTTTCTGTTCTGCAAGTGCAAGTGGTGCTGGAGTTTTGATTTAATTTGCTTACAAGACGTTGGCGTTGCTGGTTAGACCAATTGTTGCCTAACTCTTGAGAAGGAGGATGTGAGCTGCCTTCTTGAACCGCTGCAATCCATGTGCTGTCGGTTGACCCACAACTCCTTTTGAGAGTGAGCTCCAGGATTTTAGATCCAGTTACAGCGGAGGAATGCTGATTGATTTCCAAGCCAGGATAGTGAGTGTTCCCATCCATCTGCTGCAGTTGTCCTCCTAGATGGTAGTGGTCATGCGTTTGGAAGGTGCTGTCTGAGGATCTTTGGTGAATTTCTGCAGAACGTCTTGTAGTTGACACATACTGCTGCTGCTGAGAGTCAGTGATGGAGCGAGTGGATGTTTGTGGGTGATAGTAAGCTCCCTCAATGTTGCTGGAGCTGCACTCATCCAGGCAAGTGGGGAGTATTCCATCACACTCCTGACTTGTGCCTTGGTGATGGTGGACAGGCTTTGGGGAGTCAGGAGGTGAATTACTCACTGCAGGATTCAAAGCCTCTGACCTACTCTTGTAGCCACAGTTCTCATATGGCTAATCCAGTTCAGTTTCTGGTTCATAGTAACCCTCAGGATGTTGATAGTGGGGGGATTCAGCAATGGCAATGCCATTGTATGTCAAGGGACGATGGTCAGATTCTCTCTTGTTGGAACCAACCATTACCAGGCACTTCAGTGGCACAAATGTTGTCACGTCTCAGACCAGGCATGGATATTGTGCAGATGTAGTTGTATTTGGATGCAGATTACTTCAGCATCTGATGAAACTTTGCAATCATCGGCAAACATCCTCACTTCTTACCTGATAGAGGGAAGGTCATTGAAGAAACAACTGAAGATGATTGGGCTTAGGACATTACCCTGAGGCACTAGGGCTCTTATGGCACAGTGTTCGTGTCCTTGTTGCTGAGCCTGGAGACCTGGATTCAAGTCCAACCTGCCCCAGAGGTGGGTCATAATATATCTGAACTGGTTGATTAGAAAACGTCTATTCTGAAATGCCCTGCAGTTGAGATGACTGACCTCCAACAACAACAGCCATCTTCCTGTGTGCCAGGTTTGAGGCTGTCTATGTGTGGAAGCGTAGGATATGGGTGAGATACTAAACAAATATTTTGCTGTGGAGAAGGATGTGGAAGCTAAGGAACTTAGGGGAAATAAATAGTGACTTATTGAAAAGTGTCCATATTACAAAAGAAGCTAGATAAATCTTCGGGACTTGATCAGGTGTACCCTCGAACTCTGTGGGAAGCTGGGGAAGTGATTGCTGGACCCCTTGCTAAGATATTTATATCATTAACAGCCACAAGTGAGATGCCAGAAGACTGGAGTTTGGCTAATGTGATGCCATTATTTAAGAAAGGCGATAAGGAAAAGCCAGGGAACTTTAGACGAGTGAGCCTGATGTCAGTGGTGGACAAGTTGTTGGAGAGGATTCTGAGGGACAGGATTTACATGTATTTTGAAAGGCAAAGACTGACTAGGGATAGTCATCATGGCTTTGTGCGTGGGAAATTGATTGTGTTTTTTTTGTAGTGACAATGGTGGACGTTATCTGTATGAACTTCAGTAAGGCATTAAATAAGGTTCCACATGATACACTGGTTAGCAAGGTTAGATCTCATGAAATCCAGGCAGAGCTAACCAATTAGATACGCAATTGGCTTGAGAGTAGAAGACAGAAAGTATTGGTAGAGGGTTGCTTTTTTTGGCTGGAGGCCTGTGATCAATGGTGGGTCCACTGCCTTTTGTCATTTGTATTAAATGAGTTGGATGTGAATGTTAGGAGGTAAGCTTAGTAAGTGTGCAGATGGCACCACAATTGGTGCTGTAGTGGACAGTGAAGAAGGTTGTTTCAGCGTACAATGGGACCTTGATCAGATGGGCCAGAGGGCCGAGAAGTGGCAGATGGAGTTTAATTTAGATAAATGTGAGGCACTGCATTTTGGAAAGGCAAATCAGTTCAGGACTTAGACGTTTAATGGTAAGGTCCTGATGAAGATTTCTGAACAAAGAGACCTTGGATGCAGGTTCATAGTTCCTTAAAAGTGAAGTCAGGGGTAGACAGGGTGATGAAGAAGGCATTCGGCACGCTTCCCTTCATTGGTCAGTGCACTGAGTATAAGTGCTGGGCGTTATTTTTGCGGCTGTACAGGACATTGGTGAGGCCATTTTTAGAATACTGTGTTCATTTCTGGTCTCCCTGCGATAGGAAACATGTTGTTAAATTTGAGAGGGTGCAGAAAAGATTTACAAGGTGTTGCTAGTGTCAGAGGGTTTGAGCTTTCGGAAGAGGCTGAATAGGCTGGGGCTGTTTTCCCTGGAGCGTCGGAGGCTGAGGGGTGACCTTATAGAGGTTTATAAAATTATGAGCGGCATGGATAGGGCAAATAGATAAGGTCTTTACCCCAGGGGTCGGGGAGTCCAAAACCAGAGGGCATAGGTTAAAGGTGAGAGGGAAAAGATTTAAAAGGGTCGTGCAGGGCAATTTATTCACCCAGAGGGTGGTGCGTGTATGGACTGTGCTGCCAGAGAAAGTGGTGGAGGCTGGTACAATTACAGCATTTAAACAGCATCTGGATGAGTATGTGAACAGGAAGGATTTAGAGATATATGGGTCAAGTGCTGGCAAATGGGATTAGATCAATTTAGGAAAGTTGGTTGGGATGGACCAGTTGGACTGAAGGGTCTGTTTCCATGCTGTATAACTTTAAGGACTCCAACCAGCGAAGACGTTTCCTCCTGTTTCTCTCTGACTGCAGTTTTGCTAAGGCTCCTTGTTGTCACACCCAGTTAAATGCGGCCTTGAGTTGTTGAACTGTCCACAACCAACAATTTCCATTTTTAAAATGATTCACAGATTTTAACTCCAGAATCTTCCTGTGTTTATTAGGGCAACAATGTGAGAGCAGCAATGGGAATGCAGCTTTGTGCAGCGTGTAAAGCCAGTGGTAACAATCCATTTGACAAGTCCCTAATTTTACTCGGGTTGAAATTATTGGAGAGAGATGTCGCACATGCTTCCAACTTGCTGTCATTGGTTTATCACAAGCTCAAGAAATTGAGTTAACAGTGTGAGGAGCTTGGTAATGCAAGCAGCAGCCTGTTTCTTCAGGTGATTCTGTGTCCTATACAGGGCAGAGCTCAGCAACATCAGCTTAAACATAATCATTCCGAATAATCCCTGGAACGGGACAAAGTGGCCTGTGTGGATGGGCTTCCTTCTCACATTCCCCGATTGGATGGATTGCTGTGAACATGTATCATAGTCCTTGTAACAGACCATAGCTAAGTGAAACACAGGTTAGAGATGGACTGTAACACGATCTCCGAGGAGAAAGTGAGGTCTGCAGATGCTGGAGATCAAAGTTGAAACTTTATTGCTGGAACAGCACAGCAGGTCAGGCAGCATCCAGGGATTCCTGAAGAAGGGCCTGTGCCCGAAACGTCGAGTCTCCTGTTCCCTGGATGCTGCCTGACCTGCTGTGCTGTTCCAGCAATAAAGTTTCAACTGTAACACTATCTCCCCAAGCTGTGAGATCAGTGAATAGAGACACGATTCTGTTAGAATGGGTTTCATGAAACACAGTTAACATTTTTTAATTTGACATTGATTTCATTTGTATTCAGCAGAACATTTTTGCGTGGATTCCTGCCTGCTGTCTTGACAAAATGTGGGTATCAGCTTGATTTTGAGGATTGGGTTAATTCCAGCGCCAAACTCACTGAACACTGAAACTGCTCAGTAAGCTGCCAGGGACCATCTTGATTGTTCAATGCCAAAATCACTGCCCAAGCCTTAACACATGCACTTTCGACAGCACTGAAGGTTCTTGTGGTACAGTGGTAGTGCCCCTACCCTGGTCTAGAAGGTCTCAGTTCAAGTCCTAACTGAACAGGTTGATTGAAAAAAAAACTTTAAAAATAGCACAGAAGAATCTGACTTAGCAGTTTTCCCAATGCTTTAAATCGAGTGTAGGGAAGAAGTTAATTCCAAAGGGAAGGTCACAATCTGCATCATTCCATGTCGTCAGGGTATCGGTTGGAGTTTCAGACTTGCAAAGTGCTGCAGGCGTTCTGTGTGCAGAATTCAAGGATTTCTGTTGAATAACAAGTACAGGAATTCTCAATGAGCTTTTCTCAATGCTGTAATGTTTGCTGCACTCCCTTCCTAACCTGCAATCTTCTTCCTGACCTCTCCACCCCACCCCCACTCCGGCCTATCACCCTCACCTTAACCTCCTTCCACCTGTCGCATTTCCAACGCCTCTCCCCCAAGTCCCTCCTCCCTACCTTTTATCTTAGCCTGCTTGGCACATTCTCCTCATTCCTGAAGAAGGGCTCATGCCCGGAACGTCGATTCTCCTGTTCCTTGGATGCTGCCTGACCTGCTGCGCTTTTCCAGCAACACATTTTCAGCTCTGCACTTCCTATATTGCCATGTATGCATCAAGATAAGGGAAAGGATTACCTGATTCCGTGCAACTGAAAACGGATTCTGCCAGATTAGAGAATTCTTCACCCAAAATGCTCATGTAGTCAAGGTGGGTCGCATGAGCCAAACATTTTGTGGAGTCTTTGAAAAGCAGGTCCTTTTCCCCGTATTTACGGGACTGGAAAAGCTGAAACTGGGAGTCTGAGCTCACCCCGAAATGGTCCTGTTAATTGAAAAGTAGACCATGAAGTCATGTTTCAAAATGGAAAGAATTAATGTAATACACTAGGCCAGCATGGTGCCCACAGACTTTGTACACAGCATGGTGCCCACAGGCTCTGTACACAGCATGGTGCCCACAGGCTCTGTACCCAGAATGGTGCCCATAGGCTCTGTACACAGCATGGTGCCCACAGGCTCTGTACGCAGCATGGTGCCTACAGGTTCTGTACACAGCATGGTGCTCACAGGTTCTGTACGCAGCGTGGTGCCCACAGGCTCTGTACGCAGCATGGTGCCCACAAGTTCTGTACACAGCATGGTACCCACAGGCTCTGTACGCAGCATGGTGCCCACAGGCTTTGTACACATCATGGTGCCCACAGGCTCTGTACACAGCATGGTGCCCACAGGCTCTGTATGCAGCATGGTGCCCACAGGCTCTGTACGCAGCATGGTGCCCACAGGCTCTGTACACATCATGGTGCCCACAGGTTCTGTACGCAGCATGGTACCCATAGTCTCTGTACACAGCATGGTGCCCACAGGCTTTGTACACAGCATGGTGCCCACAGGCTCTGTACACAGCATGGTGCCCACAGGCTCTGTACGCAGCATGGTGCCCACAGGTTCTGTATGCAGTATGGTGCCCACAGGCTCTGTACGCAGCATGGTGCTCACAGGTTCTGTACACAGCATGGTGCCCACAGGCTCTGTACACATCATGGTGCCCACAGGTTCTGTACGCAGCATAGTACCCACAGGCTCTGTATGCAGCATGGTGCCCACAGGCTTTGTACACAGCATGGTGCCCACAGGCTCTGTATGCAGCATGGTGCCCAGAGGCTCTGTACGCAGCAAGGTGCCCACAGGTTCGGTACGCAGCATGGTGCCCACAGGCTCTGTACGCAGCATGGTGCCCACAGGTTCTGTACGCAGCATGGTGCCCACATGCTCTGTACGCAGCACGGTGCCCACAGGCTCTGTACGTCACAGCAAAAGATTTCCTACCATTTACCTCAAGTCTGTCATCATCTTCAGTGTTATTCTCATGAAATATCCTACCCCTGATTTCCTAGTGATGCCTTATGACTCAAGTGTTCCAAGGGGCTTAAAGCCTGGAGTACCATAATTCTTAATTTCCCTCAGTGCTAACTTAAAGGCCCATTTCAGGGTCAATGTGCGCTGTGCAGCACAGAGGGAATAGTGCTGCCTTTCGCTGTGTGTCCTGTCATATTCCCCGATCCAATGAAACTCCACGGGAAATTCACTGAGATTTTAAGGGCACAAACTGTTAAATGTTTTGCACACACATTTTTTCAGGAACCAGATACAGGTCATTCTGCGAGAATGTGCATTTCATCGGTGCAAATTGACTTTAATGCAAATGACAAATTATGGAAATTATTTGGATAATGCAAACTTTCTACAGAATCGGTATAGTGATTTTCCATTCGTGATTTTATACAGTGTGATTTTCTACAGCGTGATTTTCTATTGCAGTTTCCACAGCGCCATTTTCTCCAGCATGAAGTTGCTGAGGAACGCAACTACAGTGTTATAGCAGAACAACCTGCATAATTTTATAAAACATTGTCTTTAAATGGGAGAACAGAATAGGCCATCTAGTGGAGCTGTAATCAGGACGGGTCTGAACAACAGAATGGCGTGCAATATACCCACCGAGGGCTAACAGTGAGTCTGAGCACTCAGCTTTAATAGGCACATCTTCTCGTGTTAACCTCACTCCTGTTTTCCTCTCCCTGATTCATCAAAAGATTTTGGTTTGGTCAACTCGATGTGGTCTTGTGAACCCATTCCCCGATCTTCAAAGGTGACTTCTCCGAATCTCGAAACAAACTCGCAGAGGAATCCACCAGTGAAGAATTTCCAGTTATCCAAGATGCTGTGAGCCCCCCTTCCTCAAAGGGCCTCAGAAAGCTCTCCAAAGGCCTGGGTTTAGCTGCTACTAGAATATCAAAGATGACTGGTCAATTCCTTGCTAATGGTTCCGGAAATGAACGACTTCAGCTATGAAGGTGGGTTGGAGAAATTGGAACTTTTCTAGGAGATGGAAAGGTTGGAGGACACTTGATAGAAGTCTTCAAAATCATGGGGGGTCTGTACAGAGTACATAGGGAGAAGCTGTTCCTGCTCACAAAAGTGCAGAAAACTAAAGGGCATAGATTGAAAGTGCTGTGCCAACAAAAAAGGTTTTCAGATGGCAAATGGTTCGATTCTAGAATGCCCTGTGGGGTAGTGTAGTAGTGGGGGGATTCAAGTGAGATATTCAAGAGGGCAAGGATACAAACAATGTGCAAGGACTTAGGCAAAAGGCAGGAGAATGGCTCAATTGGAGAGTCAATGTTAACATGATGGGCTGAATGGCCACCTTCTACACCATAATAATCCTTTGATGCTGTGACTGCCATATTTTCACCAGCAGACTCATGCATAGACCATTGATGAGCTGATTGCTCCCAGGACCTTTATGGTATGAATTATAATATGGTGGCTCAGTGGTGAGCACTGCTGCTTCACATTGCCAGGGATCCAGGTTCGATTCCACATTCAGGCCATTGTGTGTGGAGTTTGTACATTCTCCCCATGTCTGCATGGGTTTCCTCCGGGTGCTCTGGTTTCCTCCCACAATCCAAAAATGCGCAGGTTAGGTGAATTGGCCGTGCCGAATTCCCATAGTAGGCAAAAGTGAGAACTGCAGATGCTGGAAATCAAAGTCTTGGTTAGAGTGGTGCTGGAAAAGCACAGCAGGTCAGGCAGCGTCCGGGGAGCAGGAAAATTGACGTTTCAGGGGCTTTTGCCCAAAACGTCGATTTTCCTGCTCCTTGGAAATTGCCCATAGTGTCCAGGGATGTGCAGGCTTGGTGGATTAGCCATGGGAAATATGGAGTTAGGGTAGTGGGGTGGGTCTGGGTAGGATACTTTTCAGAGGGTCGGTGTGGACTCAATGGGCTGAGGGATTGAAGGCATTCCATAAATTACTGCAAAACCTGAAGGTTCCCAGTGATGGGATTATCCATCCAGGAATAACTCATGGGCCCTGGTCAATTGTCAACATTTGAGTACTGTCGACATTTTTGGTGAAGGTATGATGCTTGGAAACCTGCTGTGCAGTCAAATTGCAGTCAGATACCACCCACTTACTTTGCTGACCAAGGAAGGTGGCACACTGCTCACATGAACAAAAATATGTTCATGCAACAGAAATGGAAAATACTAGAAAAACTCAACATACTCTTGGTCAGGCCTTGGGTATGGCGGTATTTCCAGCGTTTTCTATTGGAATTTGGTTCATGGAAATCTGTTCTCATCCTTCAACTCTGCCATGTGACTAGCAGAGCTTTAACATTACTGAGTGGGCAGGTAGTGTCTCAGTTTAACAATGTTTATTGAAATGCAGCACTCCCTCTGTCTGCTATTTAGCTTCTCTCTGAGAGGATGAAAGTATTAGCTCAGCTTCAGCTTGGAAATCACTGGTATTGCTATTAATTGGAATTGTCTTATCATTCCTTGTGGAGATTTATTCCATCTATTTCAGGATATTGTGCCCTGGCGATAGCATTGTGGCTGAGGGTGAGCTGCAATTAGAATTTGATTCCACTCTAAGCAGAAACCTTGTCCTTGCTGTATCCCATCTGCTGGTCTGTAGCAGCTCCTGATCCACAGGGGTGAGTCAAACAGCAATTTCTCAGTTTGTGCTGAGCAAGCCATTGGAGACAAGGCAATTGCTGCCAAGGTTGGGACAAAGAGGAGAAGCCGGCATAAGGAAATCAAGGAATGAAGTTACATTTTCTGCACTAGGGTGAGGTGTGCTGTGATTTCTACATATCTCCCTGCCCCTTGGTGTCCTGATATTTTTGATTTGAACCTTTCAAATATGAGCCTATTTCTTTTCTCCACAACGTTGGTAGGCGCTGCGTGAGTAATACACACCACTGAAAAAGGCACAGACCTGTGACTTCATCAGGAAGTCGTAGATTCTGGTGGCAATGACCGACCTAGTCATCACGATGTTTGGAGGGATGGAGCCCAGGTTGCACCTCTCCCACTCAGTGACTGGAGCACGTTCACCACCCGGACACAGCAACTCAAAGTGGTCAGGACTCCAACCATCAGCCCATTCACTCAGACCTGCACAAGGGATAGTCAGTGGAGCTCATGAGTGTCTTCAGTTGATATGGTTTCCTTTCAAGATCTCAGAAAACATTAAAGTGTTACAAATCGGTGTGCAATTTCTTGTGAACACATTAACCAATCCACTTCACGCTGAATCTCAGCCTGCCGTATCAGTTTACTGATGTCCTGTAGGGCATGAAATCTGGTGTCCTTATCTAATCTGGCCACCGTGTGACTCCGGACCTACAGCAATGTAGTTAAGCCCAACTCTATCCCTCTAAGGTGGTCTGGCAAACAGTTCATTCAGATCAAAACACGACAGCAAAGTCAAATATTAGAAATCATGGACTTGCCATCTGGGCAAGGGCACCAGGAATGACAAAATAATGCCATGCTCAGTTCATGCTTTGTAGTCCTCCTAATGACACCTGGGAAGTTGTGGTGAAGTTGTCCCACTGGTAAAGCAATAACCTGAGCCTTCCCAACTCATTCTCTCCAGCCAATACCCCTTCATCACCTTTCCTGACTGTCCTGTCCCACCAGTAGGACTGACCCACCAAAAGTAACCTGGTTCAGTTGCACACATAGAAGCATCGAAGATGAGAACAGGAGTAGGACATTCGGCCCCTACACATCATTTAGAGTCATAGGGGGAACAGGGAAACAGACCCTTCACTCCAATCCGGTAAAAACAAGGACTGCAGATGCTGGAAACCAGAGTCTAGATTAGAGTCGTGCTGGAAAAGCACAGCAGGTCAGGCAGCACCTGGGGAGCAGGAAAATCAACGTTTTGGGCAAAAGCCCTTCATCAGGAATAGAGGCCCCTTCAGTCCAACCCGTCCATGCCGACCAGATATCCCAATCTAGTCCCACCTACCAGCACCTGACCGTATCCCTCCAAACCCTTCCTATTCATACACCCATCCAAATGCATTTTAAATGATGCAATTGGGGGATCCAAGATGGCGGCGAACCAGCAAGTCTGAGTCTATAGTGCTCCTCCCAAGACTTGGGCAAAGTAGGCCACCCGCCTCCACCACACTCACCAAATCATTTTACTTAATGTAATTAGTTGCTCAGTACTGAATTTAAACAGTCTAGTCTCCTGTAAAAATGACTAAAGGGAAGGGAGCCCGCAGCTCTCAGCAAGCAGGACCCCCTCCCCCACACTCTCCAGCTGCAGCAGAGGCACCCACAGCCACCCCGGGGGACTTACCTACGGTTGCGTGCCTCGTGGAAATCATCTCCAATCTCGAAGCGAAGATCGACGCCTTCATCGAAGAGTCCCGAAGCCGATGGGACTCACTCTCGGCCGCGCTACAAAAGCACGACTGAGACATCAAGGAAATCGAGCGCCGAGTCGGAGGGGCAGAGCTAAAGGCCGCGACCTCCGAGACCATAGCAGAATCGGCCGTGGCCGAGTCCGGACTCTCGAACAGCGAGTCCGGACCTTAGAGAATTACATTGACGACCTCGATAATCAAGGTCGTCGAAAAAATATTCGTTTGCTGGGCCTTCCCGAACGGGAAGAGGAAGGCCAGCTTACAGTGTTCCTTGAGCAGTGGCTGCCACAGCTTTTAAATCTGGAAGCTGGATCAGGCCAGGTAAGGGTGGAATGGGCCTACCAGGTCGCAATGCGCAGGCCCGGCTCGAACCAGCGCCCACACCCGGTCCTGTTCCGGCTGCAGAGCTATAGGGAGAGGCAGATACTCCTAGAAGCCTCTAGAAATCTTGGAAAAGATCCCCAAGCTATGATCTATAAAGGATCCAAGATCATGTTATTCCAGAACTTTTCCCCAGCTCTGGTCCGAAAGAGGAAGGTGTTTGACGAAGCGAAGGAGTGTTTAAGGGACGTAAATATTCAGTACTCCTTGCGCTACGCTTTAACCATGAAGGGTCCGTGTATAACTTCGGATCGCTGGAAAAGGCTAAGGAATTTTTGGACTCTCTTAGATAAATTGTAAGAGTTAATTGATGTTGTTTTGCTCTCCCCCCACTGCGGTTTACATCCCCCCTTTTTTAACATTAATCCCTTACTTTACCTTACTGTTTAATATTATCTTCAAGGGGTGGGGAGAGGGATTTATTTATTTGTTCTCTACTTAGCAATTTTCTCCCCCGCCCCCTTTTTTATTTTATATATATATATATATATAGGCCGGGGGGGGTCTAGTTAATGTTGGTGGGGGGAGTTGGTTACCTTATCCTATTTTATCTCTGTTTTTAGGAGCGGGTTTGTTTTCCCCTGTTATTTTGTATTACTATATTTAATTATTACTTGTTGAGTCTGTAATTTTATAGTTATATATGTTTATACATGATATTAATATTACCAAATATATCCAGGTTGGGGGGGAGGATGCAGGCTAGGGTACTCACTGTTAATTCTAGCTCTGTAGTATATTTGAATTTTCTTCATCCTATCGTGGGGTGCCTGAGTCAAGGGTGGAGCACTGGTTGGGAGAGGATATGATGGACCTTTGGCAAGGAAGTGTTGCCCCCTGGAAACAAGGGAGAAAATCTCCATTTAAATATGTTTTATTTTTTTTTATTTAGAAATAGTTTTTTATTATATTGATGTGAGTGTATGAAAGAGCCTTTATTTTTGTGAATTTTATATGTTCTATGCTCGGGATGTTCTGGATAGGGTTTCCCCTCTCGAGGGGTCTCGGATTTGCCCGGACGATTATGGTTGATCAGTCGGTTAAGTGGTGCACCTGGAATGTCAATGGGAGTAATTCACCAGTCAAAAGGAAGAAAATATTATTAAATCTCAAGAAAGAAAGGGTTGATATAGCTCTCCTACAGGAGACACACTTATTGCATAAAGAATACTTGAAATTATGACAGGGTGGATTTGATCAGGCCTTTTTTTTCTTCTTTTAGCTCAAACAGCAGGGGCGTTGTTATTCTTATTCGGACGAATCTCTCTTTCAAAATCCTAAATCAGATGAAGATGAATCTGGACGATATATTCTGATAAAAGCCCTTATAAATGGAGAGGAATATGGGATTTTAAATTTGTATTGCCCCCCGGCACATCCTTTTAAATTTATAACAGAGAAGCCTTCTCAAAATTGATGGCTCTCGGTGCTCGTTATACAATAAGAGGGGGAGATTTTAATTGTATTATGGATCTGGAAATAGATAGTATTCCCAAGAGTACTGCAGGAGTATCTCCCAGATCTAGACAATTGATGAATCTGAACAAAGAATTAGGATTAGTAGATGTGTGGAGATGTCTTCATCCACAGGGCAGAGATTTTTCTTTCTACTCCAATCCACATAAATGTCATACCAGAATTGATATGTTTTTTGCCCCCTCGATTTTTTTAAATTCCATATCATCCTGTAAAATAGGTAGTATAGCAGTTTCCGACCACGCTGCTGTATATACGGAAACCAAGGCGAGGAACAATGGGACATCCCCTTGGCATTGGCGTATGGACCCCTTCCTAATGAAAGATGGTAAATTTGTAAAGTACTTCTCTCAAGAATTTAAAACTTTTTTAGAAATTAATTCAGGTACAGCTAGCAACCCATCAATGATGTGGGAGAGCATCAAAGCTTACACGCGAGGTTTGATCACCTCCTACTCAGCGACCCAGAAGAAAGTGAAGGGAGAACAACAGCGTCTGCTTGAAGCTCGCTTAAAAGCGGCTGAAACAGCATACACTGATAGACCTTCTATTATTAAATTGCAAAGGATTACGGCTCTTAGGACAGCTCTAAACACTATGCTTATTCAAACGGCTAAGAGGGAAATATTATTTGCGAAACAAAGGTTATATGAATATGGCAACAAACCCGGTAGATACTTAGCATTTCTTGCAAAGAAAAAAAAGGCCCCTCAGACTATTACGTCTATCCAGGAAAGTACGGGTATTTTGACTCATGATCATAAAAAGATTAATGCGATCTTTTGAGAATTTTATTCTCAGTTATATAAATCGCAGGATTGTGAAGATAGGACGAGGAGGATGTAATCATTTTTTAACAATTTGACCTTTCCAGGCCTAACTCCAGAACAGGTATCAGTCCTAAATGCTCCTGTTACACTCCAAGAAATACTTGATGCAATTAGGCAACTTCAGAGCGGTATGGAACCGGGCCCAGATGGTTTTCAAGCTGAATTCTATAAAGAATTTACAGAAATATTGGCTGGTCCACTTATGGACATGTATAACTATGCATATAGTCAGGGCTGTCTCCCGCCTTCGCTGAAAGAGGCAAATATCTCTCTTATCCTTAAAAAAGGTAAGGACCCAGAAGATTGTGCGTCATACAGACCAATATCCTTGCTAAACGTAGATTTTAAAATCCTTTCTAAAACGTTAGCACTGAGACTAGAAAGGATACTGCCACATATTATAAAGGAGGATCAGACGGGGTTTATTAAGGGCCGTAGATCATCCAATAATATTAGAAGGACTCTGAATGTGATTCAAGCCTGCCATCAGGAAAAGATA
>NC_057734.1:47647136-47650007 GCF_004010195.1 Chiloscyllium plagiosum
TAAAACATCCCCCTATGCTCCGATAGTGGGAGCATGGGGGTTTCAACTGGGCCTTACAGATGCCACATTCAAACTCTGGAGATACAGGGGTATCTCCTGTTTAGGGGATCTGTTTAAGGAAGGGTTCCTGATGTCTTTTGAACAGCTGCAGCAGAAATTTGGATTACCTAATGGTGATCTCTTTCGAGATTACATACAGAAGAAGACTACGCTATTAGATAGTCTTTATAAATCAGATAGAGAACGTAGAGTGTTGTGGCCAATGGGGGTATCTTCGGTCAGCACTATTTATCATTTATTAAATGATGAAGTATCGGGAGATATAGACAATCTGCTTAAAACATGGGATCAGGATTTGGGGCTGGAAATCCCTATAGAAATGTGGGAAAATGCCAGAAGAATTTCCATTTGCAACAGAACTCAGGCCATTCAGTTGAAGATACTTCATAGAGACCATATAGCACCGGACAAAATTTAAGGCAGAAGCATCTCCAATGTTTCCCAAATGTAAAATAGAGGTGGGCACTCTTGTACACTGCTTATGGACCTGTCATAAGATCCGTAGATATTGGACTAAAGTAGCAAGTGCTCTGACAGAAATCTTAGGAATGGAAATTAGAGTGGATCCAGTATCTCTCCTTTTGGGCTTTTCGAGCTTACCCTCCCTGGACATGCACGGGAAGAGATTATTTTCTATTCTCTCTTTCTGTGCAAGGAAAAATATTTTGGTAAACTGGGTGGCTGAGGGCCCCCATGGACTTTCAAATTGGCACAGATTAATCATGGAATGTATTTCCCTTGACTTCCTCACAAATCTGGTGCACCAAAAGACCGAATTATTCCATAAAATATGGCAGCCCTTCTTGAATTACACAAATACAGATATTTCGGTCATCCTAACAAGGGCTTTTATTTAATTGAGATGGCGAAACTGGCTGGTCCGGGGCCCCTTGCGAGAAGAATCCCGCACGAATATGGGTTTTGTTATGATTTGATGTTAATACATTCCGAGCATGTATCTCACTAGTCAATTTCTGTGTTATCTGTCTTTTTTTTTCCCTGAATAATGTAAGAGACTTAATTATACACTCTGGTTAGTTGTAGGTTAGATTACGTTTTTTTCCTTTCCCTGAATAATGTAAGAGACTTAATTATACACTCTGGTTAGTTGTAGGTTAGATTAATAGTTAGTTGAGATTTTTTTTTCTCTTGGTATCTCTTTTTTTCCTGTTTGATAAATTTTGGTTATTATTTATTTAAGATTTAATTGTATATCAATGTTTATACTTGGGGTTTTTTTTATTTGTAAACTTGTTAAAATATGTTAAATTTTCAATAAAAATATCTATTAAAAAAAAGTCGCAATTGTACCAGCCTCCACCACATCCTCTGGCAGCTCATTCCATACAAATACCACTCTCTGTGTGAAAAAGTTGCCCCTTAGATCCCTTTTATATCTTTCCCCTCTCACCCTAAACCTATGCCCTCTAGTTCTGGGATCCCCGACCCCAGGGAAAAGACTTCGTCAATTCGTTATGATTACTGCTGATCTTCGAGCTCAATACCCTAATCCCGTCCTCTCCCCCTCCCCTCCCCCCTACCATATCCCTTGATCCCTTTAGCCACAAGGGCCATATCTACCTCCCTTTTAAAAACACAATGTTTTGGCCTCAACTGCTTTCAGCGGTAGTGAACCCCATGGGCTCACCACTCTCTGGGTTAAAAATAATTCCCTTCATACCTGATCCTTAAACTATGACTCCTGGTTCTGGACCCTCCCATATCAGGAACATCCTTCCTTGCATGGGCAATATATAATCCTATTGGAATTTTATAGGTTTCTATGAAATTCCACCCCTCATTCTTCCTCACCAACTCAATCTCTCCTTATATGCCAATCCTACCATCCCAGGAATCGCTGCACTCCCTCCATCACCAGCACATCTTTTTCTCAGATAAGGAGACCTGAACTGCACACACTATGCAGTTTGCCTTCTTTACTGCCTGCTGCGCCTGTGCACCCTCGGTGACTGGTGCACGAGGACACACAGGTCCCATTGAACATTCCCCTCACACAATTTACGGCCACTCAAATCATAATCCGCTTCTCCCATTTTTGTTAACCAAGTGAATAACCTTTACCCGCATGATGCTGCATCTGCCATGCATTTACCCACTCCCTCAACCTGTCCAAGTCACACCGCAACCTCTCTGCATCCTCCTCACAGCTCACCCTCCCATCCTGCCTTGTGTCATCTGCAAATTTGGAGGTATTACATTTAATACTGTCATTTAAATTATTTACGTGTTGTGAATAGATGGGGCGGTCATACTGATCCCTGCAGTACCTCACTAGTCACAGCCTGCCATTCGGAAAAAAACATTTATTCCTATTGTTTGTTTTCTGTCTGTGAAGCCATTTTCTATCCCCAATCTCATGCATCTTAATTTTATCATCTTCCTGTTTCTCAGCACAGAAGCACAAATGCCAATTTTCAGTAATTTGATTCACAGGCTGTAGAACCTGATAAGCACGGTGACTCAGTGGTTAGCACTGCTGCCTCACAGCGTCAGGGACCCAGGTTTGATTCCAGCCTCGGGTGACTGTCTGTGTGGAGTTTGCACGTTCTCCCCGTGTCTGCGTGGGTTTCCTCCGGGCGCTCCAGTTTCCTCCCACAGTCCAAAGATGTGCCAGGTCAGGTGAATTGGCCATACTAAATTGCCCGTAGTGTTAGGTGCATTAGTCAGAGGGAAATGGGTCTGGGTGGGTTACTCTTCAGAGGGTCAGTGAGGATTTGGTGGGCCGAAGGGCCTGTTTCCACACTGTAGGGGAATCTAATCGAAAAAAAACTAATGTTGTACTGAAGAAGT
>NC_057734.1:47650507-47654741 GCF_004010195.1 Chiloscyllium plagiosum
GTAATTGGCTTATGATAGGATGGGAAAAGGGAGCGCGTGATTCCGTAACTTGTAAATGAATAAGATTGCTTATATGCTCTGTTTTCGCGTGCATTTCTGCTTGATTGCAGAAGTGTCTGGTACTTGCAAGGCCGTAATAAATTGTTCTTGTTTCCAAGGCTTTGTCTCAGGCTGATTGATTTGTGAGTGAGTTCTGTTTCTCACAATAGGGTAAATAGACAAAGTCTTTTCCCAGGGTGGGGAAGTCCAGAACTAGAGGGCATAGGTGTAGGGTGAGATGGGAAGGATTTAAAAAGGATCCCTAAATGGCAATGTTTTCACGCAGAGGGGGTGGTATGTGTATGGAATGAGCTGCCAAAGGAAGTAGTGGAGGCTGGTACAATTACAACATTTAAGAGGCATCTGGAAGGGTACACTAATAGGAAGAATTTAGAGGGATATGGGCCAAGTGCTGGTGAATGGGTTTAGATTAGGTTAGGATATCTGGTTGGCTTGGACGAGTTGGACCAAAGGGTCTGTTTCTGTACTGTACATCTCGACAACTCAATGACCCTTCCTTAAGAGCAGATTTCTACATTTGTGTTCAGCCAGATCCAACAATGACATAATAAGCAGATAATTTCCTTTTACACGTTAAGGGATACATTTTAGCCAGACCATGGGGAAGAACTCCCCTTTTCTTGGAAATAGAGTTCTGCTTTGTTCATATTCACCTGAAAGTAGGACTATTTGTCACAAAGGGATATACAAAATAATGTTACATCTGCTAAACAGGTTTTGCTTTCTTACTGGGTTAATCAGAGTAAGTGTATCATTGCCCACTAGGGACTAATAGTGATAAAATTACAGACATAATGGATGAGGGTCAGTACTGGGAACATTCATGTAGAAAGTTAGTCTTTATAAATAAAGTTCAGGGCAGTCACACTACAACTACAGTGCAGGTGCAAAGTATTAATCTGAAATAACAGTATTTTCTCGCAAAATCGGATTGCAAACACATGTTTCAATTTCTTTGCATTGAATGAAATAGAATTAACACTACAGGTGTACTCGAAGGGGAGGTGTTTGCTTAGTTGTACTATCATCAGACTATTATTTCAGCGATTTCGGTATTGTTCTTGGGACCTGGTTCGAGTCCCACCACAACAGAGGCTGGAATTTGAATTCTATTTTTAAAAATCTGGAACTAAGAGTCTGACGATGACCATGAATCCATTGTCAATTGTCAGAAAAACCAATCCGGATCACTGCCATCCTTACCTGGTCTGGCCTACATGTGACTCCAGACCTACAGCAATGTGGTTGCCTCTTAACTGCCCTCTGGGTAATTAGGAATGGGCAATAAATGCCAACAACACACACATCCCATGAACAATTAAAACAATTCAAAAAATTCAAATCCACACCTAAAATTGTAAATTTAAACAGATGTTATCACGAGGGTTAAACCACATGGTGTAGAGCAGTGCAAACAGTACTCAGACTGTGTGAGTACATTTTGAACTGGTCTTTGAAGTTGAGGATTTATGATCTAATCAACAATAGCCCTGAATGAATGTAGTTCTTTGGGACAGCAGTCAACAGCATCAGGCGTTAGGTCACTGTAAAAGACACAAAGCATGTTGGTCTGGACTTTAAAGGTAGTGTGCATTTTATTGACCAGTATATACCATTCGAAATACATAAGAAAAATAAGTGTACAACTCCAATGTCAACGCACCTCAGTCACAGTTAAAAGGGGTTATTTTCTATGGGGTTCAGTGTGATACTAATTGAAATATTTTAAAAGGAATGCTGTGGCAGAGGTTACTGAGGAATTGGGAGTGGGAGAGTTGCAGATTTCACAGCTAATTCAGCACAGCCCGAAACCTTCTGATCCAGAACAAAAGGTTCATGATTTTGAATTTAAAGATTGCAAAAGGGGGTTACCTTCAATTACAGTTTGATTCTTGTGCCAGTGAAGGTAATTCCGGGACAGGAGAAATCCAAGGGGAATATTCCAGCCGGCTGTGCGTCGAGCACCATTATGACAACTTCTCTTTCCTTTTAGCTTCTGGATGTCCAGGCTTTCATTCCGGACCACAGCCACAGAATATAGACAGCCACCTTGCAGATAGAACAGGGAGGAAGATAGTTACAGCTTAGACTGAGAGTAACAGGAAAAACCCCCTTTTTTTCCTTTGTGTCGTTGAAAGAAGATTGTGGCTCTCAGACATGACCCAGTAAATTTGTTCTCACACTAATCAGATTCAGCATTATGGATGGATCACTTTTTTAACCTACTATTGTTTAACAATTTGACTGAAATTACTGAATGCGATATATTCCCTTTCACACGCCAAAATTAGGAACAGAGCAGGTAGCAACAGCAACAACAATTTATTTTTATATAAAGCCCTTCATATTGAGGCCTCACAGTGATTAGATTAGATTAGATTACTTACAGTGTGGAAACAGGCCCTTCAGCCCAACAAGTCCACACCGCCCCGCCGAAGCGCAACCCACCCATACCCCTACATTTACCCCTTACCTAACACTAGGGGCAATTTAGCATGGCCAATTCACCTGACGTGGCTCAGTGATATTCTATAGCACTCCCTACTTCCTGTGTAATCACAGTGAATTCTGTACAGGATCCATGTTATTTATAGTATTCCCTGTTCCTACTATTCTGCGGATGGATTCTGTCCAATATTTACATTGTACAGCTATTCTGCTTTCTATAGAGTGCAGTCTGTACTATATAACACTCTATATTATACTATACTATATAACTCTCCTCCCATTCCGTATAAAGTAGTAAGGGTGGATTGTGTTGAACATCTGTCTTGCATGGTCATTGTTTTGTAATGCCCCTTGTTTGGTGAGGGTGGATTCGATACAATATCCATATTACAAAGTACTCCCCGCTTCCTGCACAGTGAGGGTAGATTCAGTTCATATCACCTAGCACTCCCTGCTCCCTGTAAAATGAGGATGGGTTCTGTACAGTTTGTATTACATAGCCTTACCTGCTGCCTGTGCTGTAAGGGTGGATTCTATAAGGTATCTATTTACATTGCACTCCCCACTCCCTGTACAGTGAGGGTGGTCCATCAAGGGAGCACCAACCATCCGAAGACCATCGCACCATATCCCCATAACTCCACATTTACTGTGGCTAATCCATCTAGCCTGCACATCCTTGGACAGAATGGGCAACTTAGCAAGACCAGTTTATCTAAGGTGCACAACTTTGGATTGTGGAAGGAAACTGGAGCACCCAGAGGAAACCCACGCAGATATAGGGAGAAAGTGCAAACTCCACACAGTTTCACCAAAGGAACCTGGGTCCTTAGTGCTGTGAGGTAGTAGTGCTGAGTATAGATACTGCACAGACTCTGCTGTTCATATACAGGAAGGGGGGATTGTTTTGTAATACAGATACTTTACAAAATCCACACTCACTGTAAAGGCAACAGGGAGCATTATGTAATACATATATACTGCAAAGGATCCACCTTCACAATACAGGGTACAGGTAGTGGTATGCAATACAGAAACTGTACAGAATCCACCTTCACAATAGAAGAAGCAGAGACTGTTAAGTAATAGAGCTACTGTACATAATCCACATTCATTACACAGGGAGCAGGGGGTGCTATGTAACACAGATACTGTACTGTACAAGAAGCAGGGAGAGATATAATATATATTATAGATACTAAACAGAATCCACCATCATGATACAGAGAGCTGAGTGTGCTATATAATGTATGTGCTATATAATGTAAATTTTGTTCAGAATCATTTAGAATTTATAGGAACCAAGGAGGGCTATGTAATATAAACACTGTACGGAATCCACCCTCACTACACAAAAAGCAGAAAGTACTTTGCAATATAGACTCACTACAGAATCCATCCTCACTATACAGGGAGCAACGAGTGCAATATAACACAGAAAGGGTACAGACTCCATGCTCATTATGCAGGGAGCAGGGATTGCTATCCAATACATTTATCTCACAGAACATCAGAAATTGGTCAGCACATAGTGTCCTTGAGACCTGTAGAAAAAGGAGAGGCTGGATTCTGCCAGGGTGCTTAAAAATGTCTTGCTGGAAAAGCGCAGCAGGTCAGGCAACATCAAAGGAGAAGGAGAATCGACATTTCGGGCATAAGCCCTTCTTCAGGAATGAGGAGGGTGTGCCAAGCAGGCTAAGATAAAAGGTAGGGAGGAGGGACTTGG
>NC_057734.1:47654964-47682885 GCF_004010195.1 Chiloscyllium plagiosum
CCTTGGGGCCTTGGAGGGAAGTGAGGGGGAGGTGTGGGCGCAAGTTTTGCATTTTTTGTGGTTGCAGGGGAAGGTGCCGGGAGTGGAGGTTGGGTTGGTGGGGGGTGTGGGATCTGACGAGGGAGTCGCGGAGGAAGTGGTCTTTTCGGAACGCTGATAGGGGAGGGGAGGGAAATATATTCCTGGTGGTGGGGTCCGTTTGGAGGTGGCGGAAATGACGAAGGATGATCCGATGTATCCGGAGGTTGGTGAGGACCAGTGGGGTTCTGTCCTGGTGGCGGTTGGAGGGGCGGGGCTCAAGGGCGGAGGAGCGGGAAGTGGAGGGGATGCGGTCTAGGGTGCTCCCTGTGCAGACTGTCAAAGTCATTTGGCAGAATGCTTCATCACCAGAGTTTTCCAACAAGCACCAAGATGTCTCTTAGCTGGTGGTGAGACCTGTGAGATCGTTTATGGTCAGTCTGTGCCACTGCCCACTGCCCTCGAAGCAGCTGTGGGAGGATACAGACTCCTCCCGGCATGAGGCTTTGCAAAGGAGAAAGGTGCATGATTTTTGTTGGGGTTCATCCCGAGCAGTTCCGAGACTCTCTGCTCTACTGGGACGCACACTGAGACAAACATCAACTGCACCCAGAGGATCATCAACTTGGTGAAAGATGCTCTTTGGTCTGCCCGAAACCTGTTGGTCTTCCAGAACAAGGAGTTGACCTTGACCGAATGTTATAGACTGGCACATACCAAGGCCCAAGACTATGTGCTGGGCGATGCACTAAAGCTTGGGGTAGCTGCCACTAGGCACTATGGGGAAAGATCACTATCTGATCTCTTTCTGCTGAAGTACAATGAAGGTTCATTCAGTTATTGGACACTCCCAGTGCTTCAATGTATGTAAATATTGTGTGGTATGAGGAAGACATGCCTGGGATTTGTTTGTTCTTCGTATATAAAGATTGTTCAGAATCAAACTGCTCTATTGACTATCAATGTATATAAAGTATATTTCTGAAATAAAATATACTGTACAGAACATTCCCTCACTGTGCAGGAGACAAAAATATACAAAAAAACTGCGTATGTTGGAAATCAGAAACAAAAACAGAAATTGCTGGAAAAACTCAGCAAATTGGGCAGCTTCTGTGGATAGAAAATCCAGTGAACCTTCCTCAGATCTGATGGTAGCTGGGAAAAGATTGATATTTATGCACAAGGTGGGGTAGGGAAGGGGCTGGGAGTCAACAATGGTTGGAAATAGAATCCAAAGAGAGAGAACAATAGTTGGACCGAGTAACAAGAGTGGGTAAAGATCAGTCTGGTGGAATGAATAGCAGCTAATGGGGACTGTTAGTAGTTGGCAATTGAACTCAGTATTGAATCCAGAGGCTGCAGGGTCCCCAAGCGGAAAATGAGGTGCTGTTCTTCCAGCTTGTGCTGAGCTTCCCTGGAGCACTGCAGCAAGCCTGAGACAGGGACGTTGGACAGGAAACAGCAGGGGGGCTGGGCAAGTGGCAGGTAACTGGAAGCTTGGAGTATTTTTTACAGACAGAACAAACGTGTTCTGCAAAGCTGCCACCCAGTCTGGGCTTCATTTCCCCAGGGTAGAGGAGACCACACTGTGAGCAGTGAATGCAGGAGGCTGGATTGTATGAAGTGCAGGTAAAGTGCTGCTTCACCTGGAAGGTGAGTTTGGGCTCTTGTATACTGAGGAGGGAAATAGGCAGGTGTTACACCTTCGGCTGTTGCAGGAGAAGGCGCCATGAGGCTATGGGGTGTGGTGTTGGGGGTGAAGGAGGAGTGGACCAGGGTGTCCTGGGTCCCTGCAGAAGGTTGACAAGAGAAGGGAGGGTATGTGGCTGATGGTGGCATCCCACTGGAGGTGCCAGAAATGGTGGTTAATTTAGATTACATTACATTACAGTGTGGAAACAGGCCCTTCAGCCCAACAAGTCCACACCGACCCACCGAAGCGCAAACCACCCCTACCCCTACCCCTACATTTACCCCTTACCTAACACTACGGACAATTTAGCATGGCCAATTCACCTGACCTGCACATCTTTGGACTGTGGGAGGAAACCGGAGCACACGGAGGAAACCCACGCAGACACGGGGAGAATGTGCCAACTCCACACAGACAGTTGCCTGAGGCGGGAATTGAACTCGGGTCTCTGGTGCTGTGAGGCAGCAGTGCTAACCACTGTGCCACCGTGCCGCCCAACAGTAATGATCCTATTGCTGATGGTAGGTGATGACAAGAGAGACGGTATCATTGTTGTGAGAGGGAAGAGAAGGGGTGAAGTCTGAAGTGCAGGAGATGGGTTGGACCTGGCTGAGGCCACTGTCTACCAAAGTGCTGGGGGATCCTTGGGTGAGGAAGAAGGTAGACTTTTTGGGGCACCCTTGTCAAAGTTGGCATCATCAGAACAGAGGGAAAACGTGAGGACTGCAGATGCTGGAGATCAGAGTCGAAGAGTGTGTTGCTGGAAAAGCACAGCAGGTCAGGCAGCATCTGGGGAGCTGGAGATCAATGTTTTGGGCAAAAGCCCTTCATCAGGAATGCACCCTCACCATAAGGGAGCAGGGGGTACTCTGTCATGTAAACAGGATATCGAAACCACCCCCATTTTCCCAGAAATGCTGAATAGTACAATATTAGAAGTAACTCACCATCCTTATACATTTCCTTTGCCACAACAGTGAGATCATAAAATCTTGCAGCAGTGTAGATATCACCAGCATCTAACGAAATCGCATCTGCCTTGTTGCCCTGGAAAATAGTTTGTTTGTTGTGGCTGTGTTAGAAGCTATTTGGATAGAAACATGTCTCTGGCAGTGATGCAAATATTGAAGTATCGTATTGGCTGCCAGTTATATGTAGCAGTTAATATTTAATCTCATGGCTGTTAACGGAAGTAAATATCAGAGACTGCATATGATCATTGAAGTCACTCTGTGAAGGCTGGTATGCCCTCACCAAGTTGCTCTTTATTTACACATGATTTGGAGATGCCGGTGTTGGACTGGGGTGTACAAAGTTAAAAATCACACAACACCAGGTTATAGTCCAACAGGTTTAATTGGAAGCACACTAGCTTTCGGAGCGACGCTCCTTCATCAGGTGGTTGTGGAGGGCTCGATCGTAACACAGAATTTATAGCAAACATTTGCAGTGTGATGTAACTGAAATTATACATTGAAGAATTGATTGTCTGTTAAGTCTTCTTTCATGTGTAAATCACAAGTGAAACTATCACTGTATTCTAACAGATGAAAGGCTTAACAGACAAATACTTTTTCAATGTATAATTTCAGTTACATCACACTGCAAATTTTTGCTATAAATCCTGTGTTATGCTCGAGCCCTCCACTATCATCTGATGAAGGAGCGTCGCTCCGAAAGCTAGTGTGCTTCCAATTAAACCTGTTGGACTATAACCTGGTGTTGTGTGATTTTTAACTTCATTTACACAAGCAGAGTACAGACCCAGCTCCTAGAGTAAGCAGAACCCCTGACAATCCTGTTTATACCTGTCAGCCAGGGCTCCCTGATTGGACCAGGTTAGCAGCCCCAATCAGGGAACTCATATTCTATGAGGTTCACCTGCTGACCTCATTCTAATCACTACAATAATGAATGTCATTCTTTCACCATCACCACCTGAGATAAAGTTTTGTAGCTTTATCATTTATTAGTCAGTCTTTGATTTCATGGTAACACTTTTGCTTCCATCTTTCACTTTGGCTGCGGGATACAATCCTACTCCATGACTTGAGAACATCTTCTAAGATGTCACTTGAAGGCAGTACTGACAGAGTGTTGTGTTAGTGGGGATGCCATCTCTCTGTCGGTCATTAAACAAAACTGACCTTCCCTTTGCTTCCAGTGAGCGTTGGCGATTCTGTGAGTCCATTTGGAAAGGAAAAGGACGTTCCTCCCAGTTTTCTCAACAGCATTCATTGCCTTAAACACCACCAAAGGATAAAAACAGGGCCTAGTTTGTGGGATACTTCTGCGGACAACATTACTAGAAGGAAAACCAATAAAACTGGAGGATGTCATAGACTCCCTATAGTGTAGAAGCAGGCCATTCAGCCTATCCCAACCCTCTGATAAGCATCCCACCCAATCCACGTAACCCTGCATTTCCTATGTCTCACCCACCTAGCCTGCACCCTACAGGCAATTTAGGATGGCCAATCCACTTAACTTGCGCATCCTTGGACTATGGGAGGAAACCCAAACAGACACAGGGGGAATGTGCAAACTCCACACAGACAGTCACCCGGGGCTGGAATCGAACCCAGGTTCCCCTGGTGCTGTGAGGCAGCAGCGCTAACCACTGAGCCACCGTGCCACCCAAAGCATGAGATATACTGGTTCAACTCATCTAGTATACTTCAGAAACGAGGTCTAGTACCATCATTTCCAAGGTTTTGAAATGGGTTTCCCGAATCTTTCCCGAAATGACAGTCTCTGTCTACAGAAGGGCATGGTAAAGCCCAGTGAAACATTTCATACAAGTACCTACAAATACAGGTAAGAAGTAACCAGGAACTGAAGACAAATTGATTGACTTTGTTTCCTTACCCGTATCTTCTTGATGCAATCCTTTGTATTATGCGCTTGAATGCAGGACAACTTGGTGAAAGAATGCTTTGCTGTGGGAGGCAACACTGCTTGCAAGGCCTTGGACAGTTCAGCACATTTTCGCTGCTCTGCCTCAGAAATGTTGCACCACCTGAATTTTTTCGCTGCAGGGTTCAAAACAATATTTATATCAGGAAACACTTTAATGAGGCTATTCGAAATGGGGTAATGGATCTGATGTGGTTATTAGCACAGAGCTTGGGGTCAACATACAGGCTGGAGCATGTCACAGGTTCGACCTGGTTCCAGAGTTGAGACAGTCCTGCCTTGTCCAAAGTGAATGAGGTTAAAAACACAGCGATATGCCTAAAATAGGTTCTGACACTGACAACCAGCTAATAACGAAAGCAAATCCTGCAGACGCTGGAAATCTGAAATAGGGAGAGAATGGTGGAGAAACTCAGCAGGTCTGGCAGTATCTAAGGACAGAGTTAACGTGGTGAATCAGGTCAGAAAAAGAGTCATCGCATTATAATCACAGAGTTATCCAACATGGAAACAAACTCTTTGGTCCAACTCGTCCATGCCAACCAGATATCCTAAATTAATCTGCTCCCATTTGCCAGCACTTGGCCCATATCCCTCTAAACTATTCTTATTCATGTACCCATCCAGATGCCTTTTAATTGTTGTAACTGTACCAGCCTCCACCACTTCCTCTGGCAACACATTCCATACACACACCACCCTCTGTGTGAAAAAGTTACCCCTTTTATTTCTTTCTCCTCCTATCTTTAACCTATGCCCTTTAGTCTTGGACGCCCTGCGCTGGGAAAAAGATCTTGGATATTTACCCTATCCGTGCCCCTTATGATTTTATAAACTTCTAGAAGGTCACCCCTCAGCCTCCAATGCTCCAGGGGAAATAGCCCCAGGTTTGAGTTATAAAGCACGGTTGGATAGGCTGAGACCTTTCCCACTGGAATGTAGGAGGTTGAGAGGTGACCGTATAGAAATTTATAAAATAATGGATAAAGTTAATGGTAGTTGTTTTTTTCCCTAGGGTGGGGGATTTCAAGACTACGGGGCACATTTTTTAGGAGAAAGGAGGAAAATTTTAAAAAGACATGAGGGGCAAACATTTGGATAAATACAAGAATAGGAAAGGTTTGAGCGATATGGGCCAACAGCAGCCAAATGGGACTAGATTACTTTGGGATTGGTTGGACCCAAGGGTCTGTTTCCGTGCTGTATGAATCTATTCAGTCTCTCCCTACAGCTTAAACCCTCCAACCCTGGCAACATCCTTGTAAATCATTTTTGACCCTTTCAAGGTTAACGACATCTTTCCTATAGCAGGGAGACCAGAAGTGAATACAGTATTCCAAAAGTGGCCTCACCAATGTCATGTATACCTGCAACATGACATATCAACTCCTAAACTCAATACGAAAGGATCATTTGCTTATGGGCTCAGTATCTTCTCAAATACATGAGTCAAACTCTTGTATTTATTCACTCACTTTAAGTTATGAAAATTGAATAGTTCCAGTCTTCATTCCAGACTATCCAGTGCAGAACATACTTTCTTCTCTGAGTAAGAATCAACACACGACTGTCACCAGTGCATCAACATTGAGGTCATTTCCAAGGAAGAGGGAGAGTGCAAGAAAGACTGGGAATGGTCAGGCGAGGGATGCAGAGTTCTTGCTGCACTTATTGGTGGCTACTGTCTGGCTCCCACAATGATGGCAGGTAGGATGGAATACTTGCAGGAGTGAACCAATGGGGATATTGGCAGCAATCAGCAGGACATGGAGAAGACACCAACTCCAGGAAGACCGAAGGAGGGAGTGGTAATTTGAGACTGGAGGGAGGGAGATAATTGAGGCTGGGGAGGGTGAGACTGGGAGTGGAAGTTGGAGCAGATCCTGGATGTGAGAGGGAGAAGCTGGAGGGAGGGAGAGATTTGGGTTGGGAGAGCAATGTTTAGGAGTAACGGTAAGGGGATACCGGGCCGAGAGAAAAGAAGATTCTGGTTGGTGGGGGAATGGACATCAGGACTGGGTCAGAGAAGAGATTTGGACCAGTGGGTAGGGTGAGATCCTGAGGATGGTGATTGGGATTGAGGAAAGATAGGTTGTAGTTGGGGAGAGAAGATAATCAGGGTTTGGGGCAGAATAACAGGTCAGCAGGGAGAGAATTTAGGCTGGGTTGTGAAGAGGAATCTGGAAGTATGGGAACAGACCCTTCGATCCAACTCATCCAAGTTTCCCAAACTAACAAGTCCCATTTGCCTGTGTTTGGCCCATATCCCTTTAATCCTTTCCTATCCATGTACCTGTCCAATGTCTTTTAAATGTTGTTACTGTACCTTCATCTACCATTTCCTCTGGCAGTTCATTCCAAATAGAAACCATCCCCTGTGTGAAAACACTGCCCCTCATGTCACTTTTGAATCTTTCTCCTCTCATCTTAAAATTATGCCGTCTAGTTTTGAACTCCCCCACCCTGGGGAAAAGACCTTTGCTCTTCACCTTACCTATGCCCCTCAGGAGTTTATAAACCTCTATTAGGTCATCCCTCAACCCCCTATGTTCCAGTGAAAAAGACCCAACCTATCCAGCTTCTCCTTATAACCCAAACTTTCCATACCTGGTTACATCTTTGTAAATCTTTTCTGCACTCTTTCCAATTTAATGATATCTTTCTAATAGCAGGACAACCAAAACGATATACAGTATTCAAAAGGTGACCTCGCCAACATCCTGTACAACCGCAACATGACATCTCAACCTCTAATACACAATGTACATTGAGGGCTGTGTATAGCTGCTGCAACTTCCATGCATTGACGACAGCATGTTTGAGCATTAGGAAAGTTGGGGTGAATGTCTTGATGGGATGAATTGGGAGATCTGCCTAAACTGGATTGATGGCCCATGCACGCGAGCACATTGCTCTAAACTAGAAATGGGGTAATGTGTCAACTATTATGTCCTATTTGATGAGGTTCTGCAACCATCAAATCTGATTTATTTAGTCTATCTAAACATTGACCCACTCCTTGGAGGTTCGGTGCAGTGAAGCGACCGTGGGCTCACAGCAGTGTCGGTTGGAAGTCCGGTGTGTGGAAGTGATTGTGGGCCCAGAGCAGTGTCAGTTGGAGGCCTGATGCAGTGAAGTAACCGTGGGCCTGAGCAGTGTCAGTTGGAGGCCTGGTGCAGTGAAGCGACCGTGGGCCTGAGCAGTGTCGGTTGGAGGCCTGGTGCAGTGAAGCGACCGTGGGCCTGAGCAGCATCAGTTGGAGGCCTGGTGCAGTGAAGCGACCGAGGGCCTGAGCAGTGTCGGTTGGAGGTCCGGTGCAGTGAAGCGACAGAGGGCCTGAGCAGTGTCGGTTGGAGGCCTGGTGCATTGAAGCGACCGAGGGCCTGAGCAGTGTCAGTTGGAGGCCTGGTGCAGTGAAGCGATCGAGGGCCTGAGCAGCATCGGTTGGAGGCCTGGTGCATTGAAGCGACCGAGGGCCTGAGCAGTGTTGGTTGGAGGTCCGGTGCAGTGAAGCGACCGAGGGCCTGAGCAGTGTCGGTTGGAGGCCTGGTGCAGTGAAGCGACCAAGGGCCTGAGCAGCATCAGTTGGAGGCCTGGTGCAGTGAAGCGACCGAGGGCCTGAGCATTGTCGGTTGGAGGTCCGGTGCAGTGAAGCGACCGAGGGCCTGAGCAGTGTCGGTTGGTGGTCCGGTGCAGTGAAGCGACCGAGGTCCTGAGCAGTGTCGGTTGGAGGCCTGGTGCATTGAAGCGATTGAGGGCCTGAGCAGTGTCGGTTGGAGGCCAGGTGCAGTGAAGCGACTGAGGGCCTGAGCAGTGTCGGTTGGAGGCCTGGTGCAGGGAAGCGACCGAGGGCCTGAGCAGCATCGGTTGGAGGCCTGGTGCATTGAAGCGATTGAGGGCCTGAGCAGTGTCGGTTGGATGCCTGGTGCAGTGAAGCGACTGAGGGCCTGAGCAGTGTCGGTTGGAGGTCCGGTGCAGTGAAGCGACCGAGGGCCTGAGCAGCATCGGTTGGAGGCCTGGTACATTGAAGCGACCGTGGGCCTGAGCAGTGTCGATTGGAGGTCCGGTGCAGTGAAGCGACCGTGGGCCTGAGCAGTGTCGGTTGGAGGTCCGGTGCAGTGAAGCGACCGTGGGCCTGAGCAGTGTCGGTTGGAGGCCTGGTGCATTGAAGCGACCGAGGGCCTGAGCAGTGTCGGTTGGAGGCCTGGTGCAGTGAAGCGACCATGGGCCTGAGCAGCATTGGTTGGAGGCCTGGTGCAGTGAAGCGATTGAGGGCCTGAGCAGTGTTGGTTGGAGGCCTGGTGCAGTGAAGCGACCGAGGGCCTGAGCAGCATCGGTTGGAGGCCTGGTGCATTGAAGCGACCGAGGGCCTGAGCAGTGTCGGTTGGAGGCCTGGTGCAGTGAAGCGACTGAGGGCCTCAGTAGTGTCGGTTGGAGGTCCGGTGCAGTGAAGCGACCGAGGTTCTGAGCAGCATCGGTTGGAGGCCTGGTGCATTGAAGCGACCGAGGGCCTGAGCAGTGTCGGTTGGAGGCCTGGTGCAGTGAAGCGACCGTGGGCCTGAGCAGTGTTGGTTGGAGGCTTGGTGCAGTGAAGCGACCGAGGGCCTGAGCAGTGTCGGTTGGAGGCCTGGTGCATTGAAGCGACCGAGGGCCTGAGCAGTGTCGGTTGGAGGCCTGGTGCATTGAAGCGATTGAGGGCCTGAGCAGTGTCGGTTGGAGGCCTGGTGCAGTGAAGCGACTGAGGGCCTGAGCAGCATCGGTTGGAGGCCTGGTGCAGTGAAGCGACCGTGGGCCTGAGCAGTGTCGGTTGGAGGCCTGGTGCAGTGAAGTGAACGAGGGCCTGAGCAGCATCGGTTGGAGGCCTGGTGCAGTGAAGCGACCATGGGCCTGAGCAGCATCGGTTGGAGGCCTGGTGCAGTGAAGCGACCGTGGGCCTGAGCAGTGTCGGTTGGAGGCCTGGTGCAGTGATGCGACCGAGGGCCTGAGCAGCATCGGTTGGAGGCCTGGTGCAGTGAAGCCACTGAGGGCCTGAGCAGTGTCGGTTGGAGGTCCGGTGCAGTGAAGCGACCGAGGGCCTGAGCAGTGTCGGTTGGAGGTCCGGTGCAGTGAAGCGAACGAGGGCCTGAGCAGTGTCGGTTGGAGGCCTGGTGCATTGAAGGGATTGAGGGCCTGAGCAGTGTCGGTTGGAGGCCTGGTGCATTGAAGGGATTGAGGGCCTGAGCAGTGTCGGTTGGAGGTCCAGTGCAGTTAAGCGACCGTGGGCCTGAGCAGTTTCTGTATGTGAGTACGGCTTAAATCTATATGAATAAAGCTTAAATCAAATGAAATCAAAATTCAGGCGCACTCTGTCAGCTATACTTTCCATGAAGGTATAAGATACTAGTTGGTGCCCTTGGTATGAAACTTCTCTTATTGGAAACTTAGATGTGGAAGATAATGGATGGAAAATCTTGATGAGTCCAAATTTCACTGTTCACTTGTCATGGGGTATGCCTGACTTTAAAATATATCCTTCCACGAGGGCAGACCTATCTTGTACACCAGAACCTTATTATTTATTGGTAAACTGGAACTTGGATAGTAACTGGTGAAAGACTCCAAAGGATGAATTTCTGGTCTGATTTGAATAGATGGTTAATGAGCATCATATCTGCATCAAAGGCCTTGTAAAAATTGAAAGTCTAAGTTGTTTATTGCCATTTTTATTCATGTTATTTCTAGCTCAGTTGTAGCTCTCTTGCCTCTGAGTGAGAAATCATGCATTGAAGTCTTAACCCAATATTGAACACAACATTGAAAACAACAAATGCTAGAGATTACAGCGAGTCAGATAGCACCCATGGAGAGGGAGCAAGCAGAGGTATTCATCAACATCTTCAACCTCTCATTCCTACAAACCAAAGTCCCCATCTGCTTTAAGAAGACCACCATCATCCTAGTACCTAAGAAAGTACATGCAATGTGCCGTAATGCCTACCACCCAGTGGCTCTGTCCTTCATAAACAAGGAGTGCTTCAAGAGGCTGATCATGGCCCACATCAACTCTAGTCTCCCAGCCTGCCCCGATCCCCTGCGATTTGCTTACCGATGTAACATGTCCACAGCGGACACCATTTCCCTCGCCCTGCACTCATCCCTGGAACGTCTGGACAAGAAGGACACCTATGTCAGTCTCCTGCTCATTGATTACAGCTCCGCCTTCAACACCATTATCCCCTCTAAACTGATCTCAAATCTCTGGGACCTCGGTCTTGGCTCCGCCCTCTGCAAGTGGATATTCAGTTTCCTGATCCGAAAATTGCAATCAGTGGAGATAGACAACTGTACCTCCTCCATGATAACATTCAACACCGGAACCCCCAAAGGATGTATTCTCAGCCTAACAACCTATTTCTCAATGTCGGAAAAACTAAAGAAGTGGTCATTGACTTCAGAAAGAAATGAGGAGAAAGTGAGGTCTGCAGATGCTGGAGATCAGAGCTGGAAATGTGTTGCTGGAAAAGCGCAGCAGGTCAGGCAGCATCCAGGGAACAGGAGAATCGACGTTTCGGGCATAAGCCCTTCTTCAGGAAGAGGCAAACACACCCCCATCTACATCAACAGAGTGGAAGTTGAGAGTGTTGGAAGCATCTAGGTCCTCGGAGTGATGATAACCAACAAACTGTCCTGGACTTCCCACATTGATGAGATAGTTAAGAAGGCACAACAATGCTTCTTCTTCCTCAAGAGGTTCAAGATATTCAGCATGTCCATAAGGACCCTCAGCAATCTTTACAGATGCACCATGTAGAGCATACTGTCCAGGTGCATAACAACCTGGTACGGCAACTGCTCTACCCAGTACGAAACTATGGAAGGCTGTTCCTGACTTATGCCCGAAATGTCGAGTCTCCTGCTCCTCAGATTTGCCTGACCTGCTGTGCTTTTCCAGCACCACAGCACAGCCCAGACCATCACGGAAGCTAACCTCCCGTCCAAGGACTCCATTTACATATCTCATTGCTGCGGAAAAGCTGCCAACATCATTAAAGACCCATTGCACCCCGGTAATGCTCTCCCACAACCTCTTCCGTGAGGCAGAAGATACGGAAGCCTGAACACACGCACCAGCAGCTTCAGGAATAGCTTCTTCCCTGCCATTATTAGACAGATGAATGGACTCTCTAACTTCAAATAATGCGGAGCTTGTTAATCTGATTTGGCCGAGCGCACGTCCTGTGCAGTGTAGCCAGTACGCCTTACTCTGTTTTTCTCACCCCTTGAACTGTATGCCCTTGCTTATTCAGATCTGCCTGTACTGCGCTCAAACAAAACTTTTCACTGTACTCAGGTACACATGACAATAAATCAAATCAGCTCAAATTATATAATCACTTTGGGGGATTTACTTTCCTTTACTTTCAGAATAGATACTGACAATATGTGAAGTCAGTCACATGCAAGACATCTTTACAACAATGCACCGAGAGAACATTGACATGAACTTGATATATTTTGGTGGAAACGTCAATCCTTGGAAACAACCTTCAACTACAAGATTTAACTACAACCTATCGCTAATAAAAACCTATTTGGGGACAAAAGTGTGTTGAAATTCAAATTGGATCAGGCCAATCCTCATCTCCAGGATTTGTTAATCTGTAGCGGGAGTGTGTAGTTACATACAATCATATGAAATAGATTCAGATGTAGACCATTTGGCCACTTGTGCCTGCTCTCATTGAAATCATGGCCAATCTCTTTGTGTTTTTGCATTCCACATTCCCAATATAGGTGGCTCAGGGGTTAGCACTGCTGCCTCACAGCGCCAGAGACTTGGGCTCGATTCCAGCCTCAGGTGACTGGCTGTGTGGAGTTTGCACCTTCGCCCTCTGTCCTTGTGGGTTTCACCCCAGTGCTCTTTTTTTCCCATTGTACAAGATGTGCAGGTTAGGTGGATTGACCATGGGAAATGCAGGGTTACAGGGATGGGGGATGGGGATGGGTCTGGGTGAGATGCTCTTTGGAGGGTCAGCTGAATGACCTGCTTGTACACTGCAGGGATTCTATGACCTACCCCCACCTCCACCCTCATAACTCTTGATTTCCTTGCCTAACAAGAATCTATTCAACTCTGTCTTACAAATACTCAATGACTTCATCTCCACCACCTTCTGAAGTAGGGTTCCAGAGTCTGAGAGGAAATAATCCCTTCTCATGTCTGTCTTGAAAAGGTGACAGTGCCACTTAGTTCTGGACTGACCTACAAAAGGAAACATCCTTCCTACGTCTACCTCATCACAAACACACTTAGAATACACTCAAGATGCTTTCTCACTCTACAGGAAGGGCATCAAACTTAGCAACTTCCAGAGACAGAGAATGGCTTGATGAACTGTAAATTTGGGTGTCAAAGCAAGCTCAAAAAAAGCTAAAGTTCAGCACAAATCAGAACTTATCTCAAAGAGACTAAGCATGAAGTTATTCTCTTCAGTGTGAAAAACAGTAAGGGACAGCATTATTTAAATGGTAATGTATCGGAAAGCATGAATGTACAAAGGCATCTGGGTGTCCCGGAACAACAGTCAATGAATGTAAACAAGCAAGTGCAGCAAGCAATTAGCAAGGCAAATGGCACACTAGCCCTCATTGCAAAAGGACTTGTGTTCAGAAGTACAGGTGTCTTACTGCAACTAGTGAGAGTAGAAATAGGGGGATAGAGGATCCATTTTTGGATCATTGGAATCTCTTCTGGGGTAGAAGTGGCCTCTGTAAGAAAGACGAGTTGCATCTGAATTAGGAGGGAACTAATATACTGTCGGAGAGATTTGCTAGAGCCACCCAGGAGTGTTTAAACTAATGAGGGGAGGGATAGTGGAGTTAGGATCCAGAGAAATAGTGAGAAAAGGGATCAGTCTGAAGCTGGTGCAGTTGTGGCAAGGAGCAGGTCAAATGGTCAAGGCAGGCAGGGACAAAGCAGAGAACAAGGCAGGACTGATAAAGTAAACTACATTTATTTCAAAGTAAGAGGCCTAACAGGGAAGGCAGATGAACTCAGGGCATGGTAGGGAGCATGGGACCTGGACATCATAGCAATTACAGAAACACGGCTCAGGGTTGGACTGAACTGGCAGCTCAAAGTTCCAGAATACAGATAGGAAGGGAAAAAAAAGGTGGGGGGTGGGTGACAAGAGAGGAGGAGGAGGAGCGTATTTCATAAGGGGTAACATTATGGGTGTACTGAGGGAAGGTATTTCAAGGAGTACATCCAGTGAAGTTATTTGGGTGGAACTAAGAAATAAGAAAGGGATGATCACTTATTGGGATTGTGCTACAGACTCCCCAGTAGTCAGTGGGAAATTGAAAAACAAATTTGTAAGGTGATCTCAGTTATCTGTAAGAATAATAGGGTGGTTATGGTAGGGGAGTTTAACTTTCCAAACATAGACTTGGACTGCCATAGTGTTTGGGGTTTGGATGGTGAGGAATTTGTTAAGTGTATACAAGAAAAATTTCTGATTCAGTCTGTGGATGCACCTAGTAGGGAAGGTGCAAAACTTGACCTACTCTTGGGGACTTTCCTCATTCCTGAAGGAGGGCTTATGCCCGAAACATCGATTCTCCTGTTCCTTGGATGCTGCCTGACCTGCTGCGCTTTTCCAGCAACACATTTTCAGCTCTGATCTCCAGCATCTGCAGTCCTCACTTTCTACTCTTGGGTAATCAAGGCAGGGCAGGTGGCTGAGATGTCAGTGGGGGAGCACTTGGAGGCCAGTGACCATAATTCTATTAGTTTTACAATAGTTATGGAAAAGGATAGATCGGATCTAAAAGTTAAAATTCCAAATTGGGAGCAAGGCCAACTTTGACGGTATTCGACAAAGAACTTTCAAAAGTTAATTGGGATATTCACAGGTAAAGGGAAAGTGGGAAGCCATCAAAAAATGAGATAACAAGGATCCGGGGAGAGTATGTCCCTGTTAGGGTGAAGGGCAAGACTGGTAGATATAGGGAATGCTGGATGATTAGAGAAATTGAAGCTCTGATCAAGAAAACTAAGAAAGCATATGCCAGGCATAGACAGTAGCGATTGAGTGAACCCCTAGAGGAGTATAAGAATAATAGGAGAATTATCCACATTAATGTGGATAAAGCCCTGATCAGGTGCACCTTAGAACTCTGTGGGAAGCTAGAGAAGTGATTGCTGGGCTCCTTGCTGAAATACTTGTATCATCGATAGTCACAGGTGAGGTGCCGGAAGACAGGCTAATGTGGTGCCATTATTTAAGAAATGTGGTAAGGACAAGCCAGGGAACTATAGACCGGTGAGCCTGACATCAGTGGTGGGCAAGTTGTTGGAGTGAATTCTGAAGGGCAGGACTTAAATGTATTTGGAAAGGCAAGGACTGATTAAGGATAGTCAACATAGCTCAGTGCATGGGAAATCATGTCTCTAACCTGATGGAGTTTTTTAAAGAAGTAACAGAGGATTGATAAGGTCAGAGCAGTGGCCCTTGTCTATATGGACTTAGTAAAGTGTTCAACAACGTTCTGTAAAATGGTCTGGTTAACAAGGTTAGAGCACATGGAATACAGGGAGAACTATCCATCAGGATACAAAATTGGCGAGAAGGTGGGAGATAGGTGGTAGTGGTGGAGGGATACCTTTTGGACTGGAGACCTGTGACCAGTGGTGTGCTAGGTCCGTTGGTTTTTGTAATTTATATAAATGGTTTGAATATGAATATGAGTTTTGGTTAGTAAATTTACAGATGACTCCAAAAGTGATGGTATAGTGGACAGCAAAGAAGATTACCTCAGAGTACAAGGGACCTCGATCAGATGTGCCAATGGGCTGGGGAGTGGCAGATGGAATTTAATTTAGATAAATGCGAGGTGCTGCCTTTTGGTAAGGCAAATCAGGGCAGGAGTTATACATTTAATGGTAAGGTCAAACAATGGGGAGTGCTGTCAAACAAAGGACTTTACAGTGCAGCGTTCATAGTTCCTTGAAAGTGGAGGTGCAGGCAGATAGGGTAATGAGGAAGGTTGTTGGTAAGCTTGCCTTCATTGGTCAGTGCATTGAGTATAGTATTTGGAAGGTCATGTTGTGGCTGTACAGGACATTAGTTAGGCCACTTTTGGAATACTGCATTCAATACTGGTCTCCCTGCTACAGGAAGGATGTTGTGAAACTTGAAAGGGTTCGAAAAGATTTACAAGGTTGTTGCCAGGGTTGGAGGATATGAGCTACAGGTAGAGGCTGAAAATGCTGGGGCTGTTTTCCCTGTAATGTCGAAGGCTGAGGGGTGACCTTATAGAGGTTTATAAAATCATGAGGGGCATGGATAGGGTGAATAGTCAAAGTATTTTCCCTAGGATAGGGACATCCAAAACTAAAGGGTAGAGATTTAAGGTGAGAGGGGAAAGATTTAAAAGGGACTTGAAGGGCAACTTTTTCACACAGAAGGTGGTGTGTGGTGTGTGTATGGAATGTGCTGCCAGAGGAAGTGGTGGAAGCTAGCACAATTACAACATTTAAAAGGCATCTGGATGGTTATATGAATAGGAAGGGATTGAAGGTATGTGGACCAAATGCTGGCAGGTGGGACTAAAGTAGGATATCTGTTCAGCATGGACGAGTTGGACTGAAGAGTCTGTATCTATGCCGTATATCTCTACGTCTCTAAGTATAAAGACCACACCTGGGAGGATTACATATAATTTTGGTCTCCCTACTTAAGGAAGGATATATTTGAAGTAAAGGGGGAGCTAGGATGATATCAGCAATGGTAGGGCTGTTATGTGAGAAGAGATTGGTTCAAATGTATCTGTGTTCATCTGTATGGGATCTGAAGGAGATCTATAAATTCTAAGAGCACAGGACTGACTAGATGAGGGAGGATATCTTCTCTGTATGGAGACTCTAGGACCAAGGGACACACGCTCGGGATAGACCATTTAAGGTTGACATGAGGAAACATTTCTTCCCTCAAAGGATAGTGAAATCTCCACCATGAGATATAGGACCAGAATTAGGCCTTTTGGCCCATCAAGTCTGCTCTGCCATTCAATCATGACTGACATGTTACTCAATCCCATTCTCCTGCCTTCTCTCCATAACCCTTGTTTGTCTCAGTAATCAAGAACCAATCAATCTCTGTCTTAAATAGGTTTAATGGTTTGGCCTTCAGAGCCGCCCGTGGAGTTCCGCAGATTCACCACCATCTGGCTGAACCTCTGCTACAGAAGGTTGTGAATACCAAGTCACTCTGTATATTCAAAAATGACATAGATACATCTTTAGATTTTAAAGGCATCAAGGGGTAAAGAAAGAAAGAGGCATACGACATTGAGATAGAGGATCAGCCATGATTGCACAGAATGGTGAAGCAGGTCCCAAGTGCCAAGTAGGGTTCTCCTGCTCTTACTTTCTATATTCCTATGATACTGCTGACCTAATAAACCAGCCATTGGCAACCACACAAGGTTGCTATGCTGAGAAGCTGGCATCCTACTCATGAATGCACCTCCTTACATAATGATCAGGGAGAACATATATTCTGTACACCCTGTAAGAGAGTTAAGAATGGTGTTGGAGATAAATGCCTAAAGCCAAAAAGGTGTGCGTGCGTGCATGCGTGTGTGTGCACGTGTGCATGCATATATGTGCATGCGTGCATATATGTCCATGCATGCATGTGCATATGTGTGTTTGTGCATGCATGCATGTGTCCATATATGTGCATGCATGTGCGCTTGTGTCTGTGTTGGACGGGGGGAGTGGAGGTAAAGAGTTAAATGTTTATAGTTGAATGTTAATGGTTAGAAGCGATACTGTGAAAGAACTTAGGGGAACCGTGGAGTAAATTATACCTTGACTGTGGATAAGTAACTGAGTTTGTGTGTACGAAGGTATGTCATAGTGATATGAGACATTACGGAACTGGAATCTGAGTCAGTAGGGTTTGAAAAGATGCCCTCTCTTACCAAGTCTTTTAAATAGTTATAGAGTTCTACAGTCATACAGCATATCTTTGTTAAAACTTGCTAATTTTCATACACAAGAATGTCGACTCATCTTACTGGAGTAATTTCCATTTATCACCATGGTTAGACTCAGGTATATGATTGAACAATCATCAGGCAATACATTGACTGAAGAATGGGCATCTGGAGAGAAAATGCGACATATTCAGATTGAGTACCCATTGTTATTATCGTGGAATTTATTAGCACCAGGGGAATGAAGGGAGGAATTTTAACTTTTACAGGAACAATGCATTTAACAGTTAAACTCCTAAATGAAGTGGTCATTATTTTGTTTTGTGCTAATAGGAAATTTGTCACTGTATTATTCTACTGGAAAAACACTAAATTGAAATTTAGACTTCTTTCATTGTTGGGAACAATTTAAAACATTCGTGGACTTCTCAAATGTTAATATTGATCTCTCTCTCTCTCTCTGTACCTTCTCTGTGGCTGTAACTTTGCATCCTGCACGGTGTTCTGCTATCCTGATGTACTTTGTATGGCACGATAAGCCTGTCTAGCCTGCAAAACAACACTTTTCACTGTATCTCAGTACATAGAGTTATAGAATTGTACAGCATGGAAACAGTCCAACTCATGCATGTCAACCAGGTATCCCAAATTAATCTAACCCCATTCGCCAGCATTTTGCCTATACCACTCCTATTCATGTACCCATTCAGGTGCCTTTTAAATGTTGTCATTGTACCAGTCTCCACCACTTCCTCTGGCACTTTTAGAGAGAAGCACTAAAGTCTGCCTGACTCCTATAATAAACACAACACACCATGCATTACAGTCAACGTCAACTGTCTACCTGTATGGCTTGTGTAAGTCTCTCCTTCCCTTCCCAGGCGTGTCTTCTCCTTGTTGCAGTTTACTTTGCTCATTCTATCTCTTCTCTACACTGTCTTTCACCATTTCCCAAGTCTTGTTGCTCTTCCCATTGCCCCAGCTTTGTGTTGTTCTTCTTCCAGTCCAGCTCCCAGATTCTTTCTTTCTCCTAGCATGTGTAGTTCTTACCCCTTTCCCTCACAGTTTGTCCTCCTGCCAGCTCACAGCTGAGTCAGTCCCTCCAAATCCCCTTCTTCAAGCTGGTGTTCCTCGCTCTGCTGGTCACCTCGTTGTCTCTCTCACTCTGCACTGCATATTTGTTTCTCTCGGCCTCATTTTTATTCCTTCCATTGTTCCTAAAATGTTTATATCTTGTTCTCGTTCTGTTTGATGTACATGTGATGACAATAAATCAACTCAAAACTAAACTTGACTCTGCTGATTCTTAAGTACTTTGGGTATTGTCCCTTTTCATTAAATTTTTCCCCTGTGCGTTTTTTTTTAAGTAGGCGATCTTCTTTTGATATTTTCCCTCAGTCTTTGCTTTGTATTTTTCCATCACTTTATTCTTTTCTGTTGAGAAGTGATAGCACAATTAGAAGATCAAGCAGAGAGCTACTACCTGTTTCCTCTGTAACTACACACAAGTTGATGTCAAATGCAGCCTGGGAATGACTCTAGTTTTTCTCACCAGCTTCCGTCAGTATGTCCCAGCTTTGGCAAGACTTATACGAGAGATGAATCCAATTTAAATGCTCCGAACCCCATCTGACCCTATCCCTGTTCTGCCCTGCTCAATGAATATTCTGAATGGTGATGGCTTTTGATCGGCATGCATTAGCAACAATGTGAGTGACAGATTTAAGACAATAAAATTCAGAAGTGGAAATCAAGTTTTATTTTTGACACAATGAGTAGTTGTAATATGGAATGCACTGGCTGAAATAATAAATTTGGAAAGAGAACTGGACACACACTTGAAAAGGAAAAACTTGCGAGGTGAATGAAAGAGAAATGGGACTAATTGTATAGTTCAGCCGTAGAATCAGATTAGACCCAATGGACTGTGCTGTAAGGTACTTCAATAGCACCAATGTGGAGTTAATGTTAGGCCAGGTGCTACCTGGAATGGAGCTCACACTTTTTTCTATCCTGCTCTACAGAACGTACTATGATGAACCTCAGCTCCACTGAAAATTCCAACAATGCAACATGTTACGTCTGTGAATCAAACAAAAGGACTTTCATTTGTACACCATTTTTCATGATCTGATACAATCCTGGACCAGACCATCAAATTTATGTTACAGAATGGCAAGGCACCAGGAACATTAGAGCTGAAAATGTGTTGCTGGAAAAGTGCAGCAGGTCAGGCAGCATCCAGGGAACAGGAGAATCGACGTTTCAGGCATAAGCCTTTCTTCAGGATTCCTTGTGCCCGAAACGTCGATTCTCCTGTTCCCTGGATGCTGCCTGACCTGCTGCGCTTTTCCAGCAACACATTTTCAGCTCTGATCTCCAGCATCTGCAGTCCTCACTTTCTCCACCAGGAACATTAGCCAAAGTGTGAGGTCCAAGAAACTGACTAAGAAAATAAAGCCACAAGATTTCATGGTTTTGAATAAAAATAACCTTTACAGCACAATGTTAGAACAATAATACAATATATAACAGATGTCTAACTTATGTTTGAATACCAAAAATGTATTAACTGTGGTTGACTGCCTTTTTTTATTCATTCAGGGGATAAGGGCATCAATGGCTGGGTTGGCATTTATCGCTGTGGATCTGGAGTCACATGTAGGCCAGACCAGGTAAGGATGGCAGTTTCCTTCTCTAAAGTTTCCTTCTCTATCTTAAACCAGATAGATATTTCCGAAAATAGACATTGGTCGTGTTGTTATCAGTAGACTCTTAATTCCAGATTTTTATTGAATTCATATTCCACCATCTACAGTGACGTGATTCGGACCAGGGTCCCCAAAACTTACCTAGGTCTTTGGATTAACAGTCCAGTGATATTGCTACGCCATCACCTCTCCTAACCCAATATCAAATGTCCAATAGCAAACGTGGTCAGGACAGATCCGTCGGATTGCTCAGAAATTAACAATATCAAATCTCATTAAACTTCACAGAGGATCACAATTCCTCGCTTTTGTTGATCTGCCTGAAACTACTGTTTAAAGCCAGTCTGACATGGACTGTCTCAATGATTGTTCAAAGTTCTGATCAATTACTCTACTTTCCTCAGATTACACACTGAAAGAGCACTCTAGTAGTCATTGTTAAGCATAACTCCAGCTTTTCACGAAGAGTTTGCCTCACTAACCCAGTCCTACCCTAGGTGTTTACTCAAATTTCAACCTTGCTTGATTGTATTGGGGAAATACTGCTTGTAAACATTTCAACACCATACTCCCAGTTTTCCTGAAGAATGAATTCTCACGGGCTTCTTCTAAAACCCTCATGGCTTTCCCAACACAGAGCCGGTGATCTTCCTATTTTCACAGCCTCCCAGGACCTCTCCAAAGTCCTGACTCCAACACTTCACTGCCTAATAACTCAAGAGGTTCTTCCTTCAGTCCGAAGCCACTAAGCCAGCCAATAGTTCTTGATTTCTCACTGAGTCCCCTATCACACAGAATCGGTATGGTTCAGCCACTTTCCCTTTAGAATGGCCAATTGCAGCGCTCTTAACATAGACACCACATCTCTCTCTGCCTGTCTCTGCCTCCTTCTCCCACTCATTGCTTGCAACCCCTCTCCAATAACTCCTGGAACAATCCAGAGTGATCTGTTCAAAGCTTTTCAATAAGCCTCTATTGCTGGACAAAACTGAATTATGATATCTAATAAGTCTTGGAACTATCTGTACCATAATTGTTACTTATCATAGCTTGCTGAGTTGCCCAGTACAAAATAAATGGAAACAAATAGAGGATTTTTATCACAAGTCTCAGAATATCCAAAAACAATTTTCAGCCAATCAAGTACTTAGACGTTTCGTCACTGTTGTAAATTACATTACCAGTATTTGGAACAGCCAAGTGCATTATAGCAGAAACGCCTGTTTTTACAATGCCTTTGAAATGACAAAGCAATGTGCTTCATAGGATAATTATCAAGCTAAATCTAACACTGAGACACATAAACGGATACTTTAAGGTAAAAGCTTGGTCAAAAAGGCTTGTTTTAATGAGTGCCTTAAAGGAGGAAAGAAAAACAGAGAGGCATGAAAGGTTAGGGAAAGAATGGCCACCTCTAGTGGAGTGAATACAGTTGGGGATGCTCAAGAGGCCATAATTAGAGGAGCACTGATATCTCAGGAGCACTGTGGTTTGAAGGGATTACAGGAGTAGGGACGACAAGAAAACAGAGATGGGAATTTTTAAATTGCAGGTCTTGCTTTAACCAGAAGTTAATGTAGCTCAGAAAATACTGGGGTGACAGGCGAAGAGGATTTCGTGGGAGTTAGAACATGGGCAACAGTTTTGAATGACGTCAAGATTATGGAAAGTTTGAGTGTCTAGCCAGAAATGAGTGACTGTCGTTAAATCTCCAGGTAACCAAAGCAGAGCCTGAGACAAGGTCAAGATTAGGCAATATTACTGAGGTTAAAATATGTGGTTAATAGCTCATCCCAGGCTCAAATGTGACACCAAAGTTGCCAACATTTTGGATCATCCTCAGACTGTTAGGTAGAGTTATGGCTAGGGTGCAAAGTTCCTGACGAGATGTAAAGGCAGTAGCTAGTAAATTATAGTGTAGTATATTACACAGAGAAGTACATACCATTACATTATGCAATGAAGTATATTAACCGCACTGGCTAGATTGTTCTTGCTGTCTAAATTCAAAAGAGCAAACTTACCAAAAGCAATTGCAACAAAAGAGATGAAAACAATTGCTCCTTTCATAGTGAAATGTCTCATATTTCTCTTTGCCTCTCACCAGCAATCTCCTGTGACAGATTCCAGCAACTGCAAGGTGTGGTGCAGGGTATGACTCAGATAGAGAGTTGCACACATTCCCACTAAGATACAAACTGCATTCCAAACTGTCCCGGCTGACGTCTGGGTCCAAGGCAATTTTAGGGGCGGAAAGCAGTGTCTTATCCTTCGCTTAAAATAATAATATTCGGAAGCTACTGGTAACTGGGTTTGAAATCACAAATCTTCATATGGAAATCATTATCTTTCTTTTTTTTTATTGCAACCAGATTGTGGTCAGAAGTTGAAAGGGATGGAAGCTGGCAATATTGTAAGCACTTGTCAAAATCGCAGCACAGTTCTACTTTGCGGCATTTTAACTGTTTCAGGGCTATGGTTCTAATTACAGCAAACTTTCTGGATACCAAAAAAATTGTTAAAGAAAGTTCAAAGTCAGTGACAAAAAGTCTTGAGGTCAAATGGTTGGAAAGTTTCAGATTCAAAAATCTCTGGTTTCAATAAAGAAGAAAGAAATTCCATTTTCTATTTCACGTGGTGATAGTGGGTAGTGTCCCTGCCTCTGGGTTAGAAGCTTTGGGTTCAAGTTCTAGTCCAGATGCAATGGTTATGGAAGGAGTACTCATGACATGGCCAAACAGGTGGAGTATCAATTTGTAAACCTTTCTGGTATATGGTATTGACAGGCAGTAAGATCTTTCTGGTCAGGTGCTTAATGGAAAGCGATCTATACAGACTTCTACAAATGCAACATACAGTCACACAGACTCCTTAGAGGTGGCCAGTAGGTGATTGATTCAGTTAGCTGGACAGTTGGTGTCGATCAGATTTGTGCCAAGAGCATGGGATTCACTACCATTCTGGCAAGGGTGGATTTAGAATTAGCTTTCTGAGGGTGGTGTGATGGCACAGTGGTTGACACTGTTGCCTCATAGCTACGGGTACCTGGGCTCGAGTTCACCCTCGGGCGACTGTCTTGTGGAGCTTGCATGTTCTCCCTGGATCTGTGTGGGTTTCTTCTGGATGCCATAGTTTCATCCCATGGTCCAAAGGTATGCAGGTTAGGTGAATTGGCCGTGCTAAATTGCCTACAGTATCCAAGGATGTGCACACTAGATGGGTTACCCATGGGAAATGCAGGGTTACAGGGGTAGGGAGTAGGTCTGGATGAGAAGCTCTTTGGAGGGTTAGTATGGGCTGAATGGACTGATTCCACACCAAAGCAGGTCTATGATTGTCTGGTTATATTTTTTCCTTTCTTACCCCCCCCACTATCCGCCTAACTGCGGTAGTGCTTATATTTTCCCCAGCACCCATGTTGTGTGTGTGCAGGTGTGAGACACAGTGAGAGACACAAGGTGCACAAATCTTTAATAAATTCCCACCACTAGGAAGAAAGGAAACACCAGAGTGGCCAGTGACAAGCAGTGCCCTTGTCAACAAAGGGCAATGCTGCATGATCAAAAAAGTGAAGGGGAGGGCAGGGATTAAATCAAAATAGAGTTGGAGGGGTAAATAATGCACTCCACTCCCCGCAGTGCCCACCTCTCCCTGATTGCCTGGTATTTTTTAATATAAAATCCCCTCCCCACACTAGTGCCAAACAGCAGAAGCACTTATTTCTTCTCCAAGTTTTTTTTCCAGGTTAAATTTTGTTTTTTGCTTTTTAATTATCCCCCATACTACTGCCCAACTGCAGTAGTGCTTATACAGTAGCGCCTCGACATACGAACGACCCCGTTCACGTACAAATTGGTTTACGAACAGGATTGTACGTAAAAGTTTGCTTCAAAGTACGTACGAAATTCAAGGTACGAACGAAGGTCCGAATGCAAAAAGCCCGTGTGCGACCGCGTGGTTTCATTTTCTGCGTTGCTACGCGCTTGTTGAACGCAAAAGCTCTCGGGCCCCGCCTGATCTCATTCAGTTTGTCTTTGGCGCGTGCGCTGTGAACAGCCATCCAAGCATTCTTCCGCTATCCGAACAATGGGAAAAACTGATTCGGTTCGCGAACCGGGTCTCGGAACGGATTAAGCTCGTAAGTCGAGGCGCTGCTGTATTTTCCTCAGCACCCATGTCGTGTTTGTGCAGGTGTAGGACACAGTGAAGAAAAACAAACACATAAATCTTTATTTATATTCTACCACCAGGAAGAAAGGAAACACCCGAGTGGCCAGTGACAAGCAGTGCCCTTGTCATCAAAGGGCAATGCTGCGTGATCAAAAAAGTGAAGGGGAGGGCAGGGATTAAATCAAAATAGAGTTGGAGAGCGAAATAAAACACTCTACTCCCTGTGGTGCCCACCTCTTCCTGATTGTTTTTTTTTAGCAACAAGCCTAGGTGCAGACAGGGCCCAGGCAACAGCATTGGTGCAGAGGCGCAGGCAAGCCCCAGGCTGTAGAAGTGGGAGCAGGCCCAGGCTGCAGCAGCAGCAGTGGTGGCTGCCTGTGCAACTGAGCACAGCTAAAAATAAAGAAAAAACAAACACAAAAAACAATAAAGAAACCCAAAAAAAGAAACAAATACCTTCTCTAAACAAGGGGAAAGAAAAAGAAACTCTCCTTCTCAGTAACAGCAGGAACACATTGACTGCAGCACCAGCCAGCGCAGATTCAGTTCCCAGAACTGAGGAGATTCCAAATCCTCTATATATATTTTTTTCTTTTTTTATAATCTTAGTGGTAGGAGCAGGGCCAGGCTGCAGCAGCAGCAGTAGTGGTAGCTATCTGTGCAGCTGAGCACAGCTCAAAATAAGGAAAAAACAAAAGCAAACAAACAATAAAGCAACCCAACAAAGAAGCAAATATCTTCCCTAAACAAGGGGGAAAAGTCAAAGAGACTCTCCCCCTCAGTACCAGCAGGAATACACTGACTGTGGGCCAGCCAGCACAGAGTCAGTGCCCTGATCTGAGGAGATTCAAAATCTCCTGTTCATATTTTTTCTTTTTATTTCTTTCCCTATACTACTCCCTAACTCCGGTAGTGCTTAAATTTTCCCCAGCACCCATGTTGTGTGTGTGGAGGCGTGAGACACAGTGAAAGATACAAGATGTACAAATCTTTATTCAATTTCCACCACCAGGAAGAAAGGAAATACCCAAGTAGCCAGTGACAAGCAGTGCCCTTCTCATCAAAGGGCAATGCTGCGTGATCGGGGAGGGGAGTCAAAATATAGAGTTGGAGGGGGAAATAAAACACTCCACTCCCTGCGGTGCCCACCTCTCACAGATTGCCTGGTTATATTTTTTTCTACCACCAGGAAGAAAGAAAACACCCAGTGGCCAGTGACAAGCAGTGCCCTTGCGAGAAACCAAACTCACTCACAAATCAATCAGCCTGAGACAAAGCCTTGGAAACAAGAACAATTTATTACAGTCTTGCAAGAACTGGACGCCTCTGCAATCAAGCAGAAATGCGCGCGAAAACAGAACCTGTTAGATTCCTATTTAATTTACAAGTTGCGGTATCACGCGCTCCCTTTTCCCATCCTATCTTAAGCTGATTACCTCACTTGTTAGTTATTTTCTTATCTGGCCATCCTGCTGTCCTTGTATGTCTGCATTCTTTGTTCCTTGTTTGTTACAGCTTGTTCTTTTATCCCGTTTCTCTTATCATACTATAAGCTTTATTGTGAAATGCCCCTGTTGCTTCTTTTTGTGGTCAGCTACAACCCTTTAAAGTTATTGCCTAGCTTAAAACTATTTCCTTTAAAAGACCCTCTATATTCATTAACGTCTTAGCCTTAAGTATGCTACATGCTACATGCTACAAGAATTCCGCCACCGTTTGTATAAAGTCCCACCCCCGCAACACCCCAACCCCCACCTGCAGAAACTGCATTTCTAATCTCCCACAATTCCCCCTTTTTCTTTTTTTTTAAAACTGTTGTTTCTGCACTTGTTAAGTCTCCTTTAATCCATTTTCTTATGTTCTGTCCTCTTACGCCTTTTGGCGATGAGGTTCAGTCTTACATTTTACATTTGTGTTTTTCATCTCTCGAACTCTAGAAGCCCTCTTTGACTTTCTCTTTGTTGCCTATCACCTGCTGATTGTAAAAGCATCTGATGATTTATTTGGGTTCCCTCCCCAAGGGATGTCATCAGTCGGCTCATTACCCATTTTAGGACATTGAACCCTACCACCAGACCCACTAATATCAATAATCCATAGGTAGCCAGATTGACTAACCATCTTCCCCAACCAGTCAATCCCCAATTCCCCCATTCCCATCCCTTTTCATTCCGGTACCGATTACCGGCCTCCCTCATCTTGGCGATTTTGACTCGCACATGTTTGGAGATATCAGTAATGTAAGAGGAGACCTCAGGTATGTAAGTACAACACTCCTCCCCAGTTAGTGCACAGGTCCCACCCTTCTCTGCTAGAATATAGTCCAGAGCCATCCTGTTCTGAAGGGTCGTTAGCCTAGTGGCAATCATTTCGGTCGTTATGGCTGCGACTTGGGATTGGGTTTCGGCCAACGCAGCAGCAGTATTGTTGGCCAACTCTTCCAGGGAAGCCGCCAACTTTTGTATTTCTACTCCTGCTTGAGCGGTCCCATACAGAGGTATCAAAGTCCAGAGGAGGCGATCTCCTTTGGTTACTTTCCGGGTTACTCGCCTTCCTCCCTGTTTATTCCGAGGTATTTTTGGGGCTCTCTTTAACAGCCTCAGGTGGGGAATTATATAGGCAAGGTAGCAGCAGCCACTCCAGCCTTTCTGGCTTTGAGGCATTGTTTGATCAACATCATAACATGCATGCATTCCTATACATTTGGTCACACGAATGTATTTTTCCCTAGGAATAAATGGATAGGCCTTCAGGCCGCATATCCAATATGTCCCATTTAATATTCAGGGAATGGTTGTGGCAGTGGCTTGGCTGGTGTAGACACAAGATGATTTTCCTAATCGGAAGGGTGCGGTATCATTCTGATTACAGAAACACGTGGTATTTACTGCTCCTTTCGGTGGGGAAGCTCTAAGGCCACCGATAGCACCCAGAGTTTTCCGGGGCTGGTCGAGGGAACCACCCCGCAAAGATATAATTACTCCTTTCAAATCTCCAAGTTGTATCATTTGAGCCCGAGTCAAATTGTTGTATATCGTACACTTCTCTTTTGGTAAGTGGTATTACCGTGAGAGGAATTCCGGATTCCCCATGGTGTGGGATCTTAGCATATACCCAATAGTCAGTATGCCCCTTTAGTTTTGCATAATTCTGACATAAAGCGGTAAAATGATTTTTCCCAACCCCCTTGGCAGCTAGCGCCAATACTATCGTGACCATATAAAGCTGACCACTCATTTCAGCTCACAACCCTATCTGTCTACTCCCGAACCCTTTGTATGCCAGGGAGGAGTGAGTCCATGCAACACTTACAATTGTTTTGGGATAGAGTTTTTTTAACCAATACTTAATAGTCTCTTATCTCAGTACATTCTTTTTGCTCAGCTTGACTTTCAGAGGGTTGTCTGTAGGATGTGCTTGCCACTC
>NC_057734.1:47683617-47702892 GCF_004010195.1 Chiloscyllium plagiosum
CAGTGCTGTGTGATCAAAACAGTGAAGGGGAGGGTAGGGACTAAATCAAAATAGAGTTGGAGGGAGAAATAATGCACTCCACTCCCTGCGGCGCCCACCTCTCCCTGAACAACTCCAGGGTGTTGGTGGACACCGTGTGCTCCTTCTCCAAGGACACCCGGGCCCTAACGTAACCGCGGAAGAGGGGCAGGACTCCCATTTAATTTTTTTTTATTTTATTTTTAATTTAACCCCCACACTACCACCTAAGTGCGGTAGTGCTTATTTTATCCCCAGCACCCATGGTGTGTGTGTGCAGGTGTGAGACACAAGGTGCACGAATCTTTATTCAAATTTCCACGACCAGGAAGAAAGGAAAGTGACAAGCAGTGCCCTTCACATCAAAGGGCAATGCTGTGTGACCAAACAGTGAAGGGGAGGGCAGGGATTAAATCAAAATAGAGTTGGAGGGGGAAATGATGCACTCCACTCCCTGCGGCGCCCACCTCTCCCTGAACAACTCCAGGGTGTTGGTGGAGACCGCGTGCTCCCTTTCCAGAGACACCCAGGCTCTAACGTAACCGCGGTAGAGGGGCAGGCAGTCGGCCCTAACGACCCCCTCCACGGCCCGCTGCCTGGACCTTTATGGCCAGTTTGGCCAGGCCCAGGAGCAGACCCACGAGGAGGTCTTCAGACCTGCCCTCCCCTGATTGCCTGGTTATTTTTTTACTCAGAAAGAACAGAACCTCTGACATTCCTGTTCTTGTTTTTCTTTTTTTTATTTGGTCCAGCTTCCTCAAGAGCCAGATCTCAGAGTGAGCAGAACCTCTGACACTTCTATTTATTTATTTTTCTCTTTTTCCCCCATACTGCCTAACTGCAGTAATGCTTATTCTTTCCCCAGCACCCATGTTGTGTGTGTGTGCAGGTGTGAGACACAGTGAAAGACACAAGGTGTACAAACCTTTATTCAAATTTTCACCACCAGGAAGATAGGAAACACCCGAGTGGCCAGTGACGAGCAGTGCCCTTCACATCAAAGGGCAAAGCTGTGTGATCAAACAGTGAAGGGGGAGGGCAGGGATTAAATCAAAATAGAGTTGGAGGGGTAAATAATGCACTCCACTCTCTGCGGCGCCCACCTCTCCCTGAACAACTCCAGGGTGTTGGTGGACACCCGCGTGCTCCTTTTCCAGAGACACCCAGGCTCTAACGTAACCGCGGAAGAGGGGCAGGTAGTCAGATTGCCTGGTTATTTATATGTTTTATTTATTTATTTTTTTCCCCTTTTTACCCCCACACTAACTGCGGTAGTGCTTATTTTTTCCCCAGCACCCATGGTGTGTGTGTGTGCAGGTGTGAGACACAGTGAGAGACACAAGGCGCACGAAACTTTATTCAAATTTCCACCACCAGGAAGAAAGGAAACACCCAAGTGGCCACACAAGCAGCCACACAGCAATCTAAAACTTACTGCAGTGTGGACAATCAGGTCATGGCCCCTTTAAGATTTGCATATACGTAGCCATACAGCAACTTTAAGGGAACCACACAGTGCAACAAGTCAGACATATGTAGCGAAAGGAAATTGGAGGGATCATCACTGACAAGGCCAACATTTATTGTCATTCCAACATTTTTAAGGAGGTCGTAGTGAGCTGTCTTCTTCAATCATTGCAGTCGCAGTAGTGAAGATAGAATTCCCACAGTGTGGAAGCAAGCTATTCGGCCCATTGAGTTCACACTTACACTCTGAAGAACAGCCCACCCAGACCTATCTCCCTATCATATCCTTGTAACCCTGCATTTCGCTTGGCTAACCCACCTAACCTGCACATCTTGGTGACAGTGGGAGGAAACCAGAGCATCTGGGGGAAACCTGCACAGACCCAGCAAAAATCCTTAAATGGCAATATATTTTGAAGTAAAGTTGGCGTGTGACTTGAAGGGGACTTGTAGGTGGCAGCGCGGGGGAGAGAGAGAGGATGGTGGTTGGCGGTGAGATGGTAGCACTGAGGTGGGAGGAATCAAGAGATTGACCCCAGCGTGGGGGAGAGGTCAAGTCTTCAAGGGAAAGCCCAGCATGGAGCGACTGCAGGCTCATGACTAAACAATGAGCGTAATTTGAAACTTTTAACTTTACTTCTTATTTATTATTTTATACTGAGAAGAACTGTAATATTGAACTATTAACTTATTTGTTGATTTTTCTACTTTTTACCTAAGATGTTTTTACCTAGGTACTTGTACCTAGGATGGCACCATATGGGGTGACATTATACACTTTTCACTGTACTCCCATATCCCTGTACTTGAGTACACGTGTCAATAAAACCTAATTCTAATTCTAAAGTTCCATGCCTCTGCTGTCCTTGCCTTTCCAGATGGAGAGGAAGAGAATTTTTTTTAAGAGGGATGTTTCCCTGTGGCATTTCTTTCGCAAGAGAGCGGTGAAGTCAAGGCAACTGAATATTTTTAAGGCTGAGGCAGAGAGATTCTTGACTGACAAGGGAGTCAAAGTGTCTGGGGAGTAGAAAGGACAGAAGATGCTACAAACAAAATAGCCATGATATCTGTAAAATGGTGGACCAGACTTAAGGGATCAAAAAGCTTACTGCTGCTTCTAATTCATATGTATGTTCATATGTTCTAAGCAGAGAGCTCACAGGTTTAGGAGGTTCTTTCAAAGCAGCCTTGACAATTTGTTTAAATGTATCTTACAGAAGTTAATCACTGTGACGGAGGGAGTGAATGTGTAAAGTGATGAGATAAGGTTCCAATCAAGCTGCTTTGTCCTGGGTAGTTTCTTGTGTTTTGAGTATTGTTGGAGCTGTGCTCATTCAGGTAGGTAAAAACAATGACTGCAGATGCTGGAAACCAGATTCTGGATCAGTGGTGCTGGAAGAGCACAGCAATTCAGGCAGCATCCGAGGACAGGCAAAATCGACGTTTCGGGCAAAAGCCCTGCTCATTCAGTCAAGTGGGGAATATTCCATCACACTACTGACTTGTGCTTTGTAGATTCTGGACAGGCTTTGGGAAGTCACCCATTGAAAATACTCAGTCTCTAATTTGTAGTCACAAGTACTTATATTGTTGAACCAGTTGTGTTCCTGGTCAACGGTGATGACCAAGATGTTGACAGTAAAGAATTCATTGACAAAAACGTCAAGGGGCAAGGATTATGTTTTCTCTTGTAAATGTGTGGCATGAAGGTTACATGCTACCTATCACCACAAGCTTGGACGTTGCCCAGGCCTTTTGCTATGGCCATGAACTTGTTTATTATCTGAAAAATTGCAAATGAAATTAAACACTTGGAAATTCTCAGTGAAAATCTCTAATTCTCACCTTATGACAGAGGAAAGATGACTAATGAAGCAGCAGAAGACGGAGGTGCCAAGAACACTGTCCTGCATGACGTCCTTGGTCAGAGATGATTGGCTTCTAAAACACACAACCATATGATTCCAGCCAATGCAGAGATTTTCCTTCATATCCATTAATTTCAATGTAACTAGAGTTAATGTCGTTCTCAGTTAAATGTTGCCTTCACTTCTATGTCAAACTCTCATGTTTGAACAAAGCGTGCAATAAAATATGGAGTTGAATGCTTCTGGCAGAATCCAAACTGAGCATTGGTTAGCAGGTTACTAGTTACTAAGTGCCACTTAATAGCCATGCTAATAACCTCTTCTATCACTTTGCTGATGACTGACAGAGTGGTGACTGGAGTTTTCCTATGTTTTGCAGGCTGGACATACCTGAGTAAACTTCCAATTTGTTAAGGAAATGCATCCGATGTAAGTGCACTGGAACAGATAGACTAGAGGCATGGCCAGCTCTGAAGCATCAGTCGCAGCACTGCAGCCAAGATGTTGCTTAATAGAAAGTCAATTCATGTCAGTGACCAAAGGGGTTAGGTTTAATGGAAACTAGTGCCAGTTAAGAAAATAAGTAGCTAATATTTTGATGATGGCAAGTGGAGGAAGAGAGACCAGCCAGGTGGATGTTAGTACACAGTCAGCTTGAAAGGCAATAAAGGCAGTGATCAGAATTTCAGTAGATGAGCTGTCACAGGGACAAAGCTGGACACAATGGGGAACATAGGTGGTCTAATGATGATGTGAATCTCCTTCCCCAAAAGACACCCTTTTTCCATAAAGGGTACATTTGACTCTTCTAGCTGCCCTCCCTCACCATCGCCATCTGCTGCTGTGGGTTCCAGCACAACTGCTCAAGCTCCCCTTCTGAGTGCCCTCTTTCACTATTGCCACCTGTTATTGCAAGCCACCTCCTACTTCTCGCATGCAGTCTGAAAAATATAATTATGAGCAGTGCATGCACAGGGTTTTGACTCTTTAATTCAGGTGGAGAAGATGTTTCCATTTATGGATGAACCCAAAAATAGAAGCATTAGATTTGATGTATTTTGGTCCTTGAAAGTTATCAGGCCTACGACAGCGGGGTTGTGGGAGCTGCATGCAAGAGGTTTTTTTTAGATTAGATTCCCTACACTATGGAAACAGGCCATATGGCCCAACACATCCACATCGACCCTCTGAAGAGTAACCCACCCAGACAGATTATCCTACCCTTCATTTATCCCTGACTAATACACCTAACACTATGGGCAATTTAACATGACCAATTCACCTGAGCCGCACATCTTCGGACTGTGGAAGGAAACCGGAGCACCCGGAGGAAAACCCAAGCAGACACGGGGAGAATGTGCAAACTCCACACAGACAGTCACCGAGTTGGGATTAGTACCCGGGTCCATGACGCTGTGAGGCAGCAGTGCTAACCACTGAGCCACCATGCCGCTCCAGTTGGTGGGGTCCGGAAGCTGGAGAGAATGCGGATGTGGTCAGGGAGAAGCTGACTGCAAAATATCGTAGGTGGGATAGTTCTATTTTCTGTGGAATGTTTAAGTAACACGTACTTACCTTGTTGTTAAGCTTTTGTTTTGTGACAAGAGTTAGGTAACACCCACCATTAAAAAAACCTGTGTGATTTAAAGGTGGCTCGTAGATGATAGTTCTTTATCAGAGCTCCTTGACAACTATTGTTGCATTAGAGTCCATGACCTGAAAGGTTTGGCTGGTGACCTCCACTGAGGGGTGTGGTCAGGACCCACAGTTTGGGAAGCCCTGCAAATAAATTAAAGGAAGGATTCACAAGAAACTTTGCTCCTTAGGGAATGGTTAGAATGTTGAACTTGCTCCCTCATGGATCATTTGGTTCAAAGATACTTTTAAGGATATCCAGATGTCTACATCAAGGAGAAACGGTTAGAATGATAAACTAAATTGACTGGAAGGTGGCTTCAGTGGAGCATAAACACCAGCGCAGATGAGTTGGGGAGAGTTGAGGGAACTGGCCCTCATCTGTAAATGCAGCCAAACCAATATTGAAAGAAGAGATTAAGTACAAAAGATACTCTCTTACTCCTGACCACTATTCAATAGATACTGCAGATAGTGAAAGTTAATGTAAATATAAACAGAATTCTGGAAATATTCAACAAGTCTAGCAACAAAAAAATTAGAAGGAGTAGTCCATTTAGTCTATTAAACCATTGATGATGATCATGGTTGATCTGACTGTGGCCTCAACTACACTTTCCTGCTTATCCCCACTTTGCCTCCCTTGTTAGTCAAGAATCTGTCTCTCGCTGCCTAAAAATATAATGCTGCAACATTCACTACTCTCTGAAGAAATCTCCACAGGCATCTGAGTCAAGAGGCTATCCAATTGCTCCATCGACTGCAATGCTCCTTTTAAAATTTCTTAGTATAGATGTAGACTTACACACAAAGACAGACAAGCCATAGGTATTAAGCATGCAAAAATAAAATGTAGTTCAGGAAAATACAGTTTAATATGACCAGTCTGGATCACAGGATGCAATGAATTGCTTTCTTTTTCAACCTTTTAATTCCTTTTGAGTTCTTTGCTGATGAAATGAACTTACTTGCACACTGATACTGTCCTTCATTTGCTGATTGAACATTTGCCCTTTCATTGTCTTTAAATGTGTTTTATTCCTCTTTCAATAGGGAATGTGCAGTAAGATTAATGGAAGGCAGCTATGACTGGAGATGTTCTAGTACACCCACATTGGAGAAAGAAACACAGAGCAAGATTGTTTAATGCTTTGCAAACCCATTCAAGCCATTGTCCCTGATCAGGACTCAATCAAGCAGTTTTTCTTTAATTCGGAACACTTTGGTTCCATGGCGTTTATTTCTGCTCTCGTTGTTCCAGGTAAACACAGCATTGCATACAACTCACAATGCTCTCTAAGAAACATGGTTTTTAAAACTGCATTCTCTTTGGCATGGTCTCCTTGGTTTAAGGCATCCTTTTCCAATACATAGCTTGAAAATGAGAAAAATGCGCTCTTTAAGGCAGATCGAGAATCTCGCATGGTATGTTGCTTGCTCAATGCTAGGGTGCGAGACATCTCTGATCGGCTTGAAAGGATATTGGAGCGGGAGGACAAGGATCCAGTTGTTGTAGTCCACATTGGGACAAATCACATAGGGCAAGGCTAGGAAGTAGGAACTGTCTGAGGATTTATCAAGCACTAGGAACAAAAATTAAGGAACAGATCCTCAAGAGTGATAATCTCTGGATTACTACTCGAACCATGTGCAAATGAGTTTAGGGATAAGCAAATTAGGGAAGCAAACATGTGACTAAAGGAGTGGTGTGAGAAAGAGGGGTTCCATTTCATGGGGCATTGGCATCAGTTTTGGAACAGGAGAGATCTGTATTGATGGGACGGTCTCCACCTGAATCAATCTGGGACCAGTGCTCTAGCTAAAAGGATAAATAGGGTACTGACTAGGACTTTAAACTAGTGAGTTAGGGTGAGGGAAGACGACAGCAATTATTACGGTGAATAAAAAGGGAAGCAGCAGGATAGCATGTGCGCAGGGTGGTTTAATTACACAGCAGACTGTGAAAGAAGCAAACAGGAAGGATATTTCAGAAGATATTAATGGAAATGTTGGAATTCATAAAGCGGGTACAAAAACTACCATAAGGGCACTTTACCTGAATGCTTGTAGCATTCATAAGGTACAACATCATAATGGCACAAATCATTGTGAATGCACGGTGGCACAGTGGTTAGCACTGCTGCCTCACAGCACCAGAGACCCGGGTTCAATTCCCACCTCAGGTGACTGTCTGTGTGGAGTTTGCACATTCTCCCCATGTCTGCGTGGGTTTCCTCCAGGTGCTCCGGTTTCCTCCCACAGTCTAAAGATGTGCAGAGTAGGTGAATTGGCCATGCTAAATTGCCTGTAGGGTGTTAGGTGAAGGGATAAATGTAGGGATATGGGTGGGTTGCGCTTCGGTGGGTCAGTGTGGACTCGTTGGGCCGAAGGGCCTGTTTCCACACTGTAAGTAATCTAATCTAATATGATTTGGTAACCATTACAGAGACTAGGAATTAAACATCCAAGGGTATCAGACTATTCAAGGACAGACAGGAAGGTAAGGGAAGTGGTGCAGCTCTGATATTTAAGGATGATATCAGTGCAATGGTGAGAGATGATATTGGTTCTACGGAGAATAAGGTTGAATCTATTTGGGTGGAAATTAGAAATTCTAAGAAGAAAAAGTCACTGATTGGAGGGCATTTGCCCGAAACGTCGATTTTCCTGCTCCTTGGATGCTGCCTGACCTGCTGTGCTTTTCCAGCATCACTCTAATCTAAACTTTGGCTTCCAGCATCTGCAGTCCTCACTTTTGCGTAGTCTATAGGCCACCAAATAATATCATATTGGGATGGGCAATAAACAAAGGAATAACTAATGCCTGTAAAAATGGTACAGCAATTGTCATGGGGGATTTTAATTTACATGTCGATTGGTCGAACCTGTGATAGTTTTCTTGAACAGTGTGTAATGGAACCGACGATCCGAAAATAAAATCCAATACCGGGGTCCTATGGATGAACAAAAGGAGACTACAACAGGATGAGGGAGGAGTTAACTAAAGTAGACTGGAAGCAAAGACTGTATGGTGGGACAGTTGACAAACATTTTTTTTCATTTAGATTCCCCTACGTATGGAAACAGGCCCTTCGGCCCAACATGTCCACACCAACCCTCCGAAGAGTAACCCACCCAGACCCATTTCCTTCTGACTAATGCACCTAACACTATGGGCAATTTAGCATGGCCAATTCACCTGACCTGCACATCTTTGGACTGTGTGGGGAAACGAGCACCCGGAGGAAACTCCACGCAGACACGGGGAGAATGTCTGCATGGAGTTTGCACAGACAGTCACTCGAGGCTGGAATCAAACCTGGGTCCCTGGCGCTGTGAGGCAGCATTGCTCACCACTGAGCCACCATGCCACCCCAAAGCAATTTCAAAGCCCCACTTTCAAAGCAATTTTGCAAAGTGCTCCATAAAAGTATATACTAGTGAAAAAGGAATCCAGGATGAGTTGGACCGAAAGGTCTGTTTCTGTGCTGTACATCTCTTATGACTCTATGAAAAGGAATAATCTGCCATGGGTGTCTAAGAAAATAAGGGAAGCTATCAAATTGAAAGAGAAGGCATCCAAAGTGGCCAAGATCAGCGGGAAATTAGAAGATTGGGAAAGCTTTAAAGGTCAACAGAAAGCCACAAAAAAGCTATAAAGAAAAATAAAATAGATTACGAGAATAAACTAGCTCAGGATCTAAAGACAGATAGCAAAAGTTTGTACAAATATATAAAAATGTAAAAAAAGTAGTTCAAGTAAACATTTGGTTCTTCAGAGGATGAGAAGGGGAATTTAGTTTTGGGATATGAGGAAATGGCCAAGGCATTTTGTGTTGGTCTTCACAGTGGAGGACACTAATAATATGCCAGTAATTGACAAAGAGAAGAAGATATATGTGGAACTGGAAACAATCATTATTAGGGAAGAGGGAGTGTTGGGCAAGCTGATGGAGCTAAGGGTAGATAAGTCTCCTGGCCCTGATGGAATGCATCCCAGGGGGCTAAAGGAGATGGTGGGAGAAACAGCAAATGCACATGTGGTAATTTTACAAAATTCACCAGACTCTGGGGCAATTACAGCCGATTGGGAAACAACAAATGTGACACCACTGTTTAAAAAAAGAGGATAGACAAAAGAAGGGGAATTATCGGCCAGTTAACTTAACTTCTGTAGTGGGGAAAATGCTTGTGTCTATTATCAAGGAAGAAATAGCAAAGTATCTAGATATAAATTGTCCTGTTGAGCAGATGCAGTGTGGGTTCATGAAGGGCAGGTCATGCTTAACTAATCTACTGGAATTCTATGAAGACATTATGAGCATGGTGGAGAATGGGGACCCAGTGGATGTGGTGTACCTAGATTTCCACAAGGCATTTGACAAGGTGTCACACACCTTGGTGCAAGGCATTACAGGTAATGTATTAGCACAGATAGAGGATTGGTTGACTAACAGGAAGCAAAGAGTGGGGATAAATGAGTGTGTTTCTTGTTGGCGATTGGTGACTAGTGACTAGTGGTGTTGGGACTGCAATTATTCACAATTTACATCGATGATTGGTGTTGGGACTGCAATTATTCACAATTTACATCGATGATTTGGAGGCGGGGACCACCTGTAGTGTGTCAAAATTTGAAATGCCACTAAAATGAGTGGTAGAGCAAAGTGTGAAGAGAAATGTGAAACTTGCAAAGGGACATGGATAGTTTAAGTGCATGAGCAAAGGTCTGGCAGATGGAGTACAATGTTAATAAATGGAAAGTCATCCATTTTGGTAGGACTAACAGTAAGAAGGACTATTACTTGAATGGTAAAAAAATTGCAGCATGCTACTATGCAGAGGGACCTGGGTCTCCTTGTTCATGAATCACAGAAAATAATTAAGGCGGCAAATGGAATTTTGTCCTTCATTGCTGAAGGAATTGATTTTAAAAGCAGGGAGGTTATGTTGCAGCTCTCTAAGGTGCTGGTGAGGCCACACCTCGACTACTATGTACAGTTTTGGTCTCCTTACTTGAGAAAGGAAGTGCTTGTACTAGAGGGGGTGCAGAGGAGGTTCTCTAAGTTGATTCTGGAGTTAAAGGGGTTGGCTTATGAGGAGAGACTGAGTAGACTGGGGTTATATTCATTGGGATTTAGAAGAATGTGGGGAGAATCTTACAGAAATGTATAAAATTGTGAAGGGAATAGATAAGATAGAAGTAGAGAGGATATTTCCACCTGTAAGTGAAACGAGGACAAGAGGGTATAGCCTCAAAATTAGGGCATCAGATTTATGCCCGAAATGAGAAGGAACTTCTTCACCCAGATGGCTGTGAATCTATGGAATTCCCTGCCTCATGAAGTAGTTGAGGCTTCCTCAGTAAATTATTTTAAAGTACATAGAACATAGAACATTATAGCGCAGTACAGGCCCTTTGGCCCTCAATGTTGCGCCAACCTTTGGAACCAATCTGGAAGCCCATCTAACCTACACTTATTCCATTCTCAAGCATATGTCTATCCAATGACCATTTAAATGCCCTTAAAGTTGGCGAGTCTACTATTGTTGCAGGCAGTGCGTTCCACGCCCCTACTACTCTGAGTAAAGATACTACCTCTGCCATCTATTCTATATCTATTACCTAAGTTAACTATCAGCTAAAATAATTAACATTTTGAATAGTAAAGGCATTAAAGGTTATGGTGAGAGGGTGGGTAAGTGGAGCTGAGGCCACAAAAAGATCAGCCATGATCTTATTGAATAGCAGAGTGGGATTGAAGGGCCAGACAGCCTACTACTGCTCCTAGTTCTTATGTTATGTTTATAGAAGATACTTGCTGTTAGCTGAACCAAAAGGAATGGAGCCTCTAGTCACAGATTGACCTAGATATGCAAGTTTCTATTCCAAACAGGAGATTCCATTGCACCAGATCACTTCCTATTGCACTGAATTGATGAGCTAAGAAGCACTTCATGTTCATCCAGGAATAATAAATATTTGCCCAAATTATTGTGTGCATGTGCCAGACACCAGATTGTGTTTGTGAATAAAATGATGATGAGAGTTTCAGCATGAAGGGAACCACTATAGAAGCTGAGTTAAAATGACATTTTACAAACTCTCTTGATAGTTCAGTAGATAAACATACTGGATTGATCTTTCACCTCCCTCTCTGTCTTTTCAGGAAGAGTGTGATACACAAAGCTTGTGCTTATGTCTGCTGATTCGAAAAAATTATTTTGCCTGGAACAGATTGCCAGCTTATCACACAACTTTGGGGGTGGTTGGGGAGGGAGACACCACTGACAATATCAGCATCATGCACAGTTGACCGGTCATTCTTACCGCATACGAAGCAAAGAACTAAGTGCTGGAATTTGACGTTTCAACGTTCCTTTGTCATTCAATAAGATCATGATTGATCTGATTTCTTTTATTCACTCATGGGACGTGGCTGTTGCTGGCTGGCCAGCATTTATTTCCTATCCTTAATTGAGAAGGTGGTGCTGAGCTTCCTTCTTGAACTGCAGCAGTCCATGTGCTGTAGGTACACCCAAAATTCTGTTAAGGAGGGAGTTCCAGGATTCAGACCCAGCAACAGTGAAGGAACGGTGATACATTTCCAAGTCAAGAAGATGAATGGCTTAGAAGGAACTTGCGGGTGGTGATGCTCCCAGGTATCTGCTGCTCTTGAACATCTAAATGGAAGTGGTCACGGTTTTGGAAGGTCTAAGCGTCTTGGTGAATTACTGCAGTGCATCCTGTAGATAGTAGATAGCGACAGAGCAGCCCTATGGTCTGCTGGTAGTCTTGTTGAGTTATATGTTATTGGTAACCCCATGGATGTTGATAGTGGGATGATAGTGGGGCTTTCAGTGATGGTAACTCAATTGAATGCCAAGCATTGGTGGTGAGATTGTCTCTTACTGAAGATGGTCATTACCTGGCATTTGCCACCCGTCAGCACAAGGCTTGATATTGCCAAATTGTGTTGCATTTGAACATGGACTGTTTCAGTATCTGAGGAGTTGTAAATGGTGCTGAACATTGTGTAATCATCAGAAAACATCCCCACCCACTACCCTGGGCAACTCATGCAGAGATGTCCTGGATCTGAGATAACTGGCCTCCAACAACCACAATATCTTCCTATGTATCAGATATGACTCCAATCATCTGACAGTATGCCCTCTTATCCCCATTGAATCCAGTTTTGCTAAGGTTCTTAATGGCACACTCAGTCAAATTTAGCCTTTATTTCAAGGGCCTGTCACTCTCCTCTCCTCTCTGGAATTCAGCTCTTTTGTCCATGTTTGAACCAAGTCTGTAATGAGGTCAGGAGCTGAGTGACCCTGGGGGGGCCCAAACTGGGCGTCACTGAGCAGGTTATTGCTGAGCAGGTGCTGCTTGATAGCACTGTTGGTGACACCTTCCATCTCTTTACTGATGATCAAGAGTAGATTACCAAGGCCGGGTGGAATTTGTCCAGCTTTTTGAGTCCAGGTCATACGTGGGGCAAATTTCCACATTGCTGGATAGATGTCAGTGTTATACATATACCGGAAGAGCTTCGCTAGGGGTGCAGCAAGTTCTGTGGTATAAGTCTTCAGTACAATTGCTGGAATATTATCAGGTATTATGTGGTATCCAGTGTCTCCAATCATTTCTTGATATCACATGGAGTGAATCAAATTTGTCTTCATAATGCTGGGGACCACTGGAGGTGGCTGAGATAGATCATGCTCTCGACACATCTGGCTGAAGGTTGCTGTGAATGTTGGGCTCTTCCATCATGGAAAATGAGGATATTTGTGGAGCTTTCTGCTCCAGTGCATTGTTTCAATGTCCACCACCATTCACAAATGGATGTGGCAGGACTGCAAAACTAAGGTGGGATCACTTAGCTCTGTCTATCACTTCCTGCCTATGCTGTTTGGAATGCAAGTATTTTGGTAGCTTCACCAGGTTGACACCTCATTTTTAGGTATGCCTGGTGCAGCTCCTGGCATGCCCTCCTGCACTCTCCTTTGAAGCATGGTTGATCCCTGGCTTGATGGTAATGGTTGATTCAGGGATATGCCAGGCCATGAGTTTGTAGATTGTACTGGAGTATAATTCTGCTGCTGGTGCTGGCCCATAGCACCTCATGGATGCTCCAGTCTTGAGTTGCTGGATCGGTTTGAAGTCTGTCCCATTGAGCACGGTGATAGTGCCACACAACACAATGGAGGTTATTCTCAATGTGAAGGCGGGACTTTGTCTCCACAAGGACTGTGCAGTGGTCACTCTTCCCGATACTGTCATGGACAGATGCAGCTGTAGCTGGCAGATTGGGGAGGGTGAGGTCGCATATGTTTCTCCCTCTTGTTGGTTCCCTCACCACCTGCCGCAGACCCAGTCCAGCAGCTACGTCCTTTAGGATCTGACCAGCTCAATAATAATACTGCTGCCAAGTCACTCTTGATGGTGGACATTGAAATCTCCCACCCACCGTGCATTCTGCGCCCTTGCCATCCTCAGTACATCCTTCAAGTGTTGTTCAACATGGAGGAATACTGATTCATCAGCTGAGGGAGGACTGTAATCAGCAGGAGGTTTCCTTGCCCACGTTTAACTGGAAGACAAGAGACTTCATGGGGTCCAGAGTCAATGTTAAGGACTCCCAGGACAACTCCCTCCCAACTGTATCCCATTGTGCTGCCACCTCAACTGGGTCTGTCCTGCCTGTGCGACAGGATGTATCCAGGATTGCTAATGGCGGTGTCTGGGACATAGAATCATACTATACAATGAGTATGACTGTCAGACTGTTGCTTGTCTAGTCTGTGAGACAACCCTCCCGACTTTGGCACTCGCCTAGGGTGTTAGTGAGGACTTTGCAGGGTCAATAGGGCTGTTTCTGCCATTTTCTTTTCTGGTGCCTAGGGCAATGCCAGGTGTCCATTCAATTTGTTTCTTTGATGAGACTTTGTAGCAATTGATACAACTGAGAGGGCTTGCTCGGCCATTTCAGGGGGCAGTTGACAGCAAACTATATTGCTCTGGATCAAGACTCACATGAAGGCCAGATCAGGTGAGGATGGCAGATTTCCTTCTCTGAAGGATGTTAGTGAGGCAGATGGGTTTTTTCAACAACATAATGGTTTCATGGTCATCAGTAGATTCTTAATCCCAGATATTTTTATTGAATTCGAATTCCACTATCTGCTGCGATGGAATTTGAACCCAGGTCCTCAGCACATTAATAGTCTAGCTTTAACACCCAGGCTATTGCTTTCCCTTCAGGTCTACATTCTCACAATCCTCACTAACCTTGACTCCTATTGCTGTATTGGAAAAATCTGCAGCTTAATATTCAGGTAACAACTGTATCTTACAAGGCAATCAAGTCTTGGGGTGAGGTTTGAACCAGAAGCTTCTCATTCAGACAAGGATGTTACTCACTGCACCATTAGACATCTCCAGAAAAAGCTGGAAAGAGTTAACAAAACACCACATTTCAGAATTATTTCATCCCAGCCTAGCTTGATTAGGGGGCTGCTTTTGTCGAAGAGTCACTGGACTATAGAGAGGAAAATCATCTATTTCCATTCATTACTGCTATTGTATAGATTAACAGTTGTACTTATTCAATTTTTACTAGTCAACATTCTTCAGAGGTTGGTGACTGTTCACTTTAGGCTGTTACAAAAAGGCCTCCTGTTCACTCAAGTGGTTTTAACTAGTTAGCTCTTCACCTCTTGTTCAATCTTTCTCTTGAAAGAAACTAGGACAAAATAACCTCTTAAAGTTACAGCATCTTCGCAATCTTCACACCTGTTACAAAAAGGCCTCCTGTTCACTCAAGTGGTTTTAACTAGTTAGCTCTTGTTCAATCTTTCTCTTGAAAGAAACTAGGACAAAATAACCTCTTAAAGTTACAGCATCGTCGCAATCTTCACACAGACACGGACCTTCACTCAGACACTCCCCCTCGCATTCAGTCATTTGCACTCCCTCATTCACAGAGATCCTCACTTACTCGGTAACTCATATTCATATCCTCAATCATGCCAAGCCAGGCTCTTAACTGGAGTCCGACCAGGCTCCTTTCAAGTGTATCATAACTTCACTGTGCTCGAACAGGGTTTCCCTCCTAATAGATGTGCAAATTGGGTAGCCAGAAATGGGCCTTAGTAAATTTTTGTTGGAAAATTAACTTTCCTCTGCCTTCCTGAACAAAGTTATTTTCGGGTGGCTTTATTTTAAAACACATTAGGGACATTGGGTTAAAAACACATACACACCTCATTGGTCCCCATTATGAGGACTATTTTCACGTGCTGGTGCAGATTTTGGAAGCCGTAAAACATGCATCTTCTTGCAGAGTTCAAACCCAGTGGGGGAAACCTGCTGGGGAGTCAGAACCTTTCAGAATGGTAAGTGCAAAATGTTTTCACACCTTTGAATTAGATGCTGTACGGAAATTAGATGTATCTTCAATGCAGTAATTCATTATAAGGGTCTGTAATGTAATGTTAAAGTAAATTCACCATTACATTGTCCACCATTCAATAAGTCTTCACATTACTTTTTCCATTGGACGAAATACCAGCTTGCATTTAGCACTCAGTATCCTTTGCACAGTCAGTAAAGACAGATCACATCCACAGTGAGGCACAGCATGAGTGAGTATATAGTTTGGGGAATTTGGAGGGAGTGTGGGAATTCAGTGCAGAGGGGAATAGGTGCTTTTTTGGCTCATAGCTTGTAAGTTTTTTTTTTAAACAGGATAATTTGAAGCCCAGGATCGAGGACCCAGCATAAAAGATTAACATCACAGGTAAACTGTTAGTTTATTGGTCATAGCTCCTAATTTCACTGTCTATGACAGATTATTTTCAGACTGAAGTTAAATAGGGAAAATACTTACAGCTTATGAACCAAAAGACCATTAGGAAAGCTTTAAAAATCAAGTACAGAAAATAGAGATGCAGGGCCAGGTCATGTGTTATACTTTCATGATGTGGGAGCTGGTGGACTCCATTGTGGTTCACAGTTACGAGACCTGTAGCAAGGGTGGATTGCTTGAGGAACTCCGGCTCAGAGCTGATGAGCTGGAGTCTGAGCTTCAAACACTGACACATTAGGGAGGGAAAATTTACATGGATGCTGTTTTTCAGAAGGCAAACATGCTCCTTAGACTAACTACCCCAAATTCAGTCAGTGGTCAGGACAGTAGGGTGTAACTACAAGTGAGGCAGATAGAGGGATCCAGGAGGGAGTGCTGAAGGAGCCTCAACCTTTGAGTTTGTCTAACAGGTTGAAGCTTCTCATTCCCTGCATGGATGAGAGTGTAGACTGTAGGGAAGATGAGCGAACTGACCTTAGCACTGTAGTACCGGGAGCTATTCAAGTTGGCGGAGAAAAGAGAAATGTAGCTGTGTTTGGGGATAGCGTAGTCAGGTGAATAAACTGTGGCAAGGATTGGGAGTCCTGGAGGCTGTGTTTTCTGCCTGGTGCCCAGATTCAGGATATCTGATTTGGGCTGTAGAGGAATTGGAGTGGGAGAGGAAAGATCCAGTTGTGGTGGTCCACATCGGTAACAATGATTTAGTAGAGAAGAGGAAAGAGGTTCTGCTGAGGGAATGTGAGCAGCTCGGGGCTAAATTAAAAAGCAGAACTGAAAAGATAATAACCTCTGATTTACTAACTAGGCTATCACAAATTGACACAGGGTCAACTAGATTAAAATGAGAAACGTGGCTCAAAGATTGGTGTGGGAGAAATGAGTTTGAATTCATGTGACATTGGCTAGTTCATTGACTAGAACTGGGAAGGAGGGAGTTGTTCTGTCGGGACAGGCTCCAACCGAATCACGCTGGGACCCAGAGCTCAGGTGAATCACATAACTAGGCATGTGGGTAGGACATTAATTTAAATAGAGGGGTGATGGGTTCAGTTGCAGAGCAAATTATGGAAAAGGTTAAGGGGGGGGGGGGGAAGAGCTCAACAGAGGTTATTAATGTTTCCAGAACAGGTAATAGGACAGAGTACAGAGAGGCTCAGAGATCTAACTTCAGGCACAACAGATAAGGGGACAACTGTGAAAAGGATGTAGTCAACACAGGGCTGAGTGTGTTGTACAAAAATGCACAACATCCGAAACAAGGTAAATGAGCTTGAAACACAGATTGATATTGAGAGGTATGATATTGTGGTGCAGAGACGTGGCTGCAAGGGGATCAGGCTGGGTACCTAATAGGAGAAAGTGAGTTCTGCAGACGCTGGAGATCAGGGTCGAAAAGTGTGGCTCTGGAAAAGCCAAGCAGGTCAGGCAGCATCCGAGGAGCAGGAGAATCAACATTTCATCAGGAAGGGCTTATGCTCAAAACGTCAACTCTCCTGCTGCTTGGGATGCTGCCTGACCTGTTGTGCTTTTCCAGTGCCACACTTTTCGACAGGGGACTAAATAGCTCAAGGTACATGCCCTAGTACAAGGACAGGCAGATGGACAGAGGGGAGTGTTGCTTGTTCGTAAGAAATGAAATTAAAATCGATAGCAAGAGGTGACAGAGTTGGAAAGGGTAAAATCTGTGTGGGAAACTGCAAAGCAAAAAAGACTGCTATGGGAGTGTGTATAGAGCTGCGAGCAGTTGTCAGAATGAGGGGATGAAAATAAGTCAGGAGATAGAAAAAACACCTAAAAAAGGTACTATTACAATAATCATGGGGGACTTCAAAATGCAGGTGGACTGGGAAGATCAGGTTGGTACCTGATTCCAAGGAATTTGTGGAATATCTACAAGATTTTTTGGAGCACCTTTGGTAGAGCTAAAGCATGGCAGGCAGAGGAGGGGTCTGACTGAAACTTATAGAATACTGAGAGGTCATAGACACAGAAATATACAGCAAGAAAACAGACCTTTCAGTTCAACTCGTCTATGCCGAGCAGATAACCTCAATTAATCAAGTTCCATTTGTCAGCATTTGGTCCATATCCCTCTCAGCCCTTCCCATCCAGATGCCTTTTAAATGCTGTAATTGTACTAGGTTCTACCACTGGCAGCTCATTCCATACAGGCACCACCTTCTGCATGAAAAGGTGGCCCCTTAGATCCCTTTTAAATCTTTCCCCTCTCACCTTACACCAATGTCCTCTGAGGTCCACATAGATCATGTCTACCATTCTAGCTTCAACAATGCTCTGTTATTTCTTCAAAAAACTCAATCAAGTTAGTGAGACACAATTCCCCACCATGAAGCCACGTTGACTATCCCTAATCAGTCCTTGCCCACCCATGCAGACCCTCTCTCATATACACCCCCCACACTCATACCCACACACGCACCCTCACACAGACACATCCCCATTACGCTCACACACACACACACACTTAACCAAGCTTACACACACAGAGTAGAAGTGGCAGAGTCAGTGTGCGTGTGGGTGTGCGCGTGCGCGCGTGTGGGTGTGTGTGCACGTGTGGGTGTGTGTGCGCGTGTGGGTGTGTGTGCGCGTGTGGGTGTGTGTGCGTGTGATAGAGTGTTCTTGGAAGAAGTAGCAGAAAATTGTTGAGGGACCAGAACCTTCGGTTCATGTCACACTACAGGTGACCCCACTGCACAATACACTCTCTCACACACTCACACACCATGCAGACCCTCTCGCATATACAATCTCTCTCTCATATGCACACACATATAACCTGGTATTGTGTGAGCATTAATAACACAACTGTTTTGTGACTGCTCAAGATAGACTCTAACAATGTAGAAAAGTCACGAATACAATCCCCCTCACTATGTTGTCAGATTGTTCAGTCAACAATTTTCCAAACAAAATCTATAAAAACTTGAAACACACAAGGCAAGTGTTAAAGGAAAGGCAATATTCTGCTTAAGAATTTTGTCTGATTTCAGTGCTGAGCATTGAAATGCTCGGTTTTATTTGCAATCCCCATTAGTAGAATTACTGCACTGTGGAAACAGGCCATTTGGCCCATTCAGTCTACATCTTCAACATTCTGCTACATCCTCCTGACTTGCCTCTGGAAAACACTGATGCATGTAATTCTGGCATTCAGCCAGAGTCCTAACCACAGGAATACCCATCCAAAACTCCAACCTTTTCAAAACATGTTCTTAGTCTTTTCATTTGTCATAATCTGATCAATGATGATATCGGTTTTCCCTCGTGCGAAGCACCTAGGGCACATTTCACATATGACTCCCCCCAGCACCCAGTACCACTCCTGCCCAGCACCTGCACCCCCCCGTCAACACCCACTCCCCGCATTTTCACCCCACTCTCTCCCTTCC
>NC_057734.1:47702945-47706688 GCF_004010195.1 Chiloscyllium plagiosum
TTTCCACCACCTTCCCAACACCCATCCCCACCAGCTGGCATCTTCACTCCATTCTTCCCAACACCCATCCCTATCACCCAATACCTTGCTACCACTTTCCCCCCTCCCCCAACCCTTTTCTGCATGGAGTGAAGATGGAAAAAATGTTTTCATGAATAGAAGAGACTAGGATCAAAAGAAGCATCCTCAGAGTGAAGGGATGACCTTTTAGACCTGAGATCAGGAGGCATTTTCTCAGCCAGAGATGGTCCATCTTTGGAACCCATTGCCACAGGTCTTTGGAAGCCAAATCATCGAGTGTATTTAAGACCAAGATTGATAGGTTCTTGATTAGTAAGGGAAACAAGGGTGACGGGGAGATGGCAGGAGAATGGGGTTGAGAAACATATCAGCCATGATCGAATGGTTGAGCAGACTCAATGGCCAAACGGCTTAATTTTGCTCCTATAGCTTTTAGTCTTACGGTCTTATGAAGTGTAGAAAAATGTGTTGGCGAACTTTCTTTGTTATTTTAGCACTGAAATTTGAATGTATAGATAGCTTTGACTGTGAGAAAAGTATCCCTTATGTTGTCCTTCAGAGTATTGTGCTAGAAATTCAATCACACCATACCCAGGTAGATCACAAAGTTTAAAAGTTTAATGTTTGTACACAAATTCCCCAATTTATCTGTTTCTTAGACCCAGGTTGACAGAATACACAGATCAGGATTATTTACTTAACAAGAATTAACAATTATTACAAATAAATAGATTCTAGCCACAGATAAACAATGATGAACCATCAACATAAACCCCATCTATAAAATCCCCTATGCATGCAGACAAACACAAAAGACTCGGTGTTATGGGTGGATGGAAAGACTGGGAAATTAGTTCAATGACCCCTGTCCAAAGGATTCACTGAGATTATCCATTTGGCTTGTCAGGACTTATTGCTTCTTAATCTTCCTTCTCTAGGAACTTTCATTTGCTTACATGAGACATAGGGTGACTAGTTTGGATGTATTGCTTACAGCAACTGATGGGGAAATAAAGTGGCTTTCTTCAGGCTTGAGGTGTTTTTCTTCACTGCCTTTTTAAAGAAAGCTCCTTCATTCTGAAGGTCCAATGGCTTCTGACCAAAGACTCACACCCACAAGCTGTTCAGCTAATTGGGACCTCATTTCATAGTTGTGGCTGGCAGAAGGTTTTGTTTAGCACTCCACAGACCAAACAGCTTCTTGTTGCCAGGGGAATCTCTCTTCACCCTTCACCTATTGCTTGAACAATGTAAACAGTACTTACAATGAGTGTTAAGTAACTTCTTTTTGAAAAGTGCAACAAACTTGTCCATAATCTTTGGTTTTTTATAGTGTTCCTCTCCCATTTTCAGTCATAGAGACGTACAGCATGGAAACAAACTCTTCGGTCCAACCCGTCCGTGCCGACCAGATATTCCCAACCTAATCTAGTCCCACCTCCCAGCACCTGGCCCATATCTCTCCAAACCCTTCCTATTCATACACCCATCCAAATGCCTTTTAAATGTTGCAGTTGTACCAGCCTCCACCACTCCACTGGGTGGCACGGTGGTTAGCATTGCTGCCTCACAGTGGCAGAGACCCGGGTTCAATTCCCTCGTCAGGCGACTGTCTGTGTGGAGTTTGCACATTCTCCCCGTGTCTGCGTGGGTTTCCTCCGGGTGCTCCAGTTTCCTCCCACAGTCCCAAAATATGCAGGTTAGGTGACTTGCCCGTAGTGTTAGGTGAAGGGTTAAACGTAGGGGAATGGTTCTGGGTGGGTTGCGCTTCAGCGGGTCGGTGTGGACTTGTTGGCCGAAGGGCCTGTTTCCACACTGTAAGTAATCTAATTCTCCAAAAAAAGAGTAATCTAACTTCCTCTGGCAGCTCATTCCACCGCAACATGACCTCCCAACTCCTGTACTCAATACCCTGACCAATAAAAGAAAGCATACCAAACGCCTTTTTCACTATCCTATCTACCTGCGACTCCATTTTCAAGGAGCTATGAATCCTCACTCCAAGGTCTCTTTGCTCAGTAACACTCTCTAGGACCTTACCATTAAGTGTATAAGATTTGCTTTCCCAAAATGCAGCACCTCGCATTTATCTGAATTGAGCTCCATCCGCCACTTCTCAGCCCATTGGCCCATCTGATCAAGATCATGTTGTAATCTGAGGTAACCCTCTTCACTGTCCACTACACCTCCAATTTTGGTGTCATCTGCAAACTTACTAACCTTACCTTTTATGCTCGCATCCAAATCGTTTTTGTAAATGACAAAAACAAGTGGACCCAGCACCGATCCTTGTGGCACTCCACTGGTCACAGGCCTCCAGTCTGAAAAACAACATTTCACCACCCTCTGCGAGGTGTCACCATCTATTTCGCTACTTTTTATATCTTCCATATCCTTTTCCACAGTAAATACTAATGTAAAATAGTCATTTAGTATCTCCCCCATTTTCTGCGGCTCCACACAAAGGCCACCTTGCTGATCTTTGAGGGGCCCTCTTCTCTCCCTAGTTACCCTTTTGTCCTTAATGTATTTGTAAAAATCCTTTGTATTCTCCTTAACTCTATTTGCCAAAGCTATTTCATGTCCCTTTTTGCCTTCCTGATTTCCTTCTTAAGTATACTCCTACTGCTTTTATACTCTAAGGATTCACTTGATCTATCCTGTCTATACCTTACATACGCTTCCTTCTTTTTCTTAACCAAACCCTCAATTTCTTTAGTTATCCAGCATTCCCTATACCTACCAGCCTTTCCTTTCACCCTAACAAGAATATACTTTCTCTGGATTCTCGTTATCTCATTTCTGAAGGCTTCCCATTTTCCAGCCGTCCCTTTACCTGGGAACAACTGCCCCCAATCAGCTTTTGAAACTTCTTGCCTAATACCATCAAAATTGGCCTTTCTCCCTTTAGTGGGCAACATGGTGGCACAGTGGTTAGCGCTGCTACCTCACAGTGCCAGAGACCTGGGTTCAATTCCCACCTCAGGCAACTGTCTGTGTAGAGTTTGCACATTCTCCCAGTGTCTGTGTGGGTTTCCTCTGGGTGCTCCGGTTTCCTCCCACTGTCCAAAAACATGCAGGTTAGGTGAATTGGCCATGCTAAATTGCCTGTAGTGTTAGGTGAAGGGGTAAATGTAGGGGTCTGGGTGGGTTGCTCTTTGGAGGGTCGGTGTGGACTTGTTGAGCTGAAGGGCCTGTTTCCAGACTGTAAGTAATCTAATCCAATTTAGAACTTCAACCTTTAGACCTGGTCTATCCTTTTCCATCCTATTAAATCTAATAGACTTATGGTCGCTGGCCCCAAAGTGCTTCCCCCACTGACAGTCACCTGCCCTGCCTTATTTCCCAAGAGTAGGTCAAGTTTTGCACTTTCTCTAGTAGGTACATCCACAGACTGAATCAGAAAATTGTCTTGTACACACTTCACAAATTCCTCTCCATCTAAACCCTTAACACTGTGGCAGTCCCAGTCTATGTTCAGGAAGTTAAAATCCCCTACCATAACAACCTATTATTCTTACAGATAGAAGAGATCTCCAGACAAGTTTGTTTCTCAATTTCCCTCTATTAGAGGTTCTATAATACAATCCCAACAAGGTAATCATCCCTTTCTTATTTCTCAGTTCCACCCAAATAACTTCCCTGGATGTATTTCCGGGAATAGCCTCCCTCAGCACAGCTGTAATGCTATCCCTTATCAAAAATGCCACTCCCCCTCCTCT
>NC_057734.1:47707458-47714302 GCF_004010195.1 Chiloscyllium plagiosum
CCATGCATTCATCTGCTCTATCCTCCTATTCCTACACTCCCTAGCTCGTAGCACTGGGAGTAATCCAGATATTACTACTCTCGAGGATCTCCTTTTTAAATTTCTGCCTAACTTTCTGCAATCTCCCTTCAGAATTTCAACCTTTTCCCTTTCTATGTCGTTGGTTCCAATGTGGACAATGACCTCCTGCTGGCCCCTCTCCCCCGTGAGAACATTCTGCACCCTCTGAGACATCCTTGATCTTGGCACCAGGGAAGCAACACACCATTCTGTTTTTTCGTTGCTGGCCACAGAAACGTCTGTCTATACTTCAGACTAGAGAGTCCCCTAACACAATTGATCTGTTGGAACCCAATGTACCCCTTGTTGCATTAGAGCCAGTCTCAATACCAGAAACTTGGCTGTTCATGCTACGTTCCCCTGAGAATCCATCACCCGCTACATCTTCCAAAACAGCATACCTGTTTGAAATGGGGATAGCCACAGAAGGCTCCTGCACTAGCTGCCCACGATAGCCACAGAAGGCTCCTGCACTAGCTGCCCACCTCTCTTACCTTTCCTGGAGTTAACCCATCTATGTGACTGTATCTGAGACTTCCCCCCTCCCTTCCTATAACTGCCATCCATCACGTACTGTTGCTGTTGCAAATTCCTCATTGCCTCTTACTGTTTCTCCAACTGATCCATTCAATCTGATAAGATTCTCAACCAACAGCATTTATTACAGATATAATCCAAAGTAACCCTTAAACTCTCTTTTAAACTCCCACATCTGACAAGGAGCGCATATCACTCTACTAACAGCTATTTTTGTTCCTTCACAATCTACAGACCCAGAAAATAACACCGTCTTATTCCTCTACAAAACACTGCCCCAGGTTAAATTAATTGTTATGGCTTCTATTTTAAGAATAATCCAGTGACATATCTCAAAAAAAAACTCAAGAAAGAACCCACTCTACTCACTACTGCAGAGTTTCTGTAGGCCCCACTTAAAAACAATACACTTATCTGCTTCTGTGCTGTGAACTTCACCCAAACAGTTCCTCCAAGATCAGTTGTAAATTTCACTGCTTGTTAATTTTCCCAGACTCACTCCAGTGTCCAGCAATACATAAAGTCAAACACCAAAGGCAGTAACTGTGCAGGTTCACTGCTGCCTCTCTCCCTCTCTCCCTGCACTGACCTCACCATGTGCTTCCTTTGTCTGTTCTGAAAAGGTACTGGAACTCAAGTCCACATGGAATTTTTAAGGTAAGCTTGTAGGTATTTGAGAATAAGGAGCTGATACATTAAAAGCATAAAGTGGGTGATTGGAACTAAATATGACAGTTCTTTTAAAGAGACAAAGTGTAATTTGGATAAATCTGACCAACATGGCCCACAACTGAGCACATACCCCAGGGGTGATCTCACCACACATTTGATTTTCTTGCTGTTTTTTGAGTTACAAACTTATTATAAATATTTCCCCACAGACAGAACAGACAAATCATTTTCCTTACACAGTTAAATGCAAATGATATTCAGATCCTGATGACTCTGCTGACTGTCACAACTTGTTTGGAGATCCCAGTCTTCAATTTTTTTTTCAACTAATATCCAAACCAGACTGACTCTACTTTTCTCCCGATGTCTGCTATTTCTTCCGCTTTCCCGTCAACACAGCCGGCACTCACTCAAGCACCAGTTACAGCAGGTCTGTGCCAGGAGCGTTAATCCCCAGAATCAGAACAACAGATTTAAAAAGACACAGTCTTTATAACTATAGTACCTTCAAAAGGTATTTAAAAACTCTGAGTACCTGCTTCCCTTAATTAATTCACAGTTAATCTGGATGGGGTATGAATAGGAAGGATTTAGAGGTATATGGGTGAAATGCTGGCAAATGGGACAAGTCAGATTTGGACGACTGATCAGTGTGGATGAGTTGGACCGAAGGGTCTGTTTCCATGCTGTATGACTCTATGTCTGTATAAATGTTGTAACGGTACCTGCATCTACCACTTCCTCTGGCAATTCATTCCACATATAAATCAATCTCTGTGTGAAAAAGTTGTCCCTCAGGTTCCCTTTTAAATCATTCTTCTCTCAGCTTAAAACTATCCCTCTAGTTTTGAATTCCCCCACTCTAGGGAAAAGACCATTGCTACTTACCTTATCCTTGAAAAACTTTTCTGCATCCTTCTCCAATTTAATAATATTCTTCCCTAAAGCAGGACGACCAGGACTACACACAGAACGCCAAAAATGGCTTCATCAACATCCTGTACAAACACGGTATGACATCCCAACTCCTAAACTCAATGGTCTGAGCAATAAAGGTTCCAAATGCTTTCTTTACCACTCTGTCTACCTGTGATGCAACTTTCAATGAACTTTGTATCTGAACCCCCTAGGGCTCTCTATTTGACAGCTCCTCTGTTCCATATCTCAAGTTTTATCTTCATGTATAATATGCATTAAAGAATTTGTCTTTTCTCTGTCTGAATCGTGAATGAGTATGTGTGCATTTGGGATTTTAAAAGGAGTATAGTTTAAGTTGTATTGAAGTAGATTAGGAGTCCTTTCTTTTCTCTGCTATTTGTTAAAATTGTTTGATACATTAAATAAAGTTATTTTCCTGTTAATGATGAAACCTGGTGTGAACAGCAGTACATCATGCAAACTGGTCACCTTGGTCTAATTAAGATGTTATAAAGTTAGGGATGGCTTGTGAAACAGAGGGGCACAACTATCAATGCACACTTCCTTGTTAAGTTGCGACATTGCTTTGAAACAATACTATGATTCTTTGAGTGAAAGATATAGAGAGGGAGGGAGAGTCAAATAGTCAACCGGAGAGTTGAGTCAGAGGCATGTAGCAATACAAAGAACAGAGATAAGAATGCAGAGAGAGTGATGGAGAAACACACACAGAGGCTGTAATGTGACAGATGGGAGAGCCTTGCAGTTACACAAACAGAAGAGAGAGTGAAGAATTTAGACTGTGTGACAAGAATGTAGAAACACAGGGAATGAATGGCACTTTTCTATGAATATTATCACATGTTCATGGCTCGAAAAATAATTAGTAATCTATCCACACAGAACAAAACGTTTTGTGTATGCTTTTGACAACACTATAAATATTGAGCAGCATTCTTTTTCATTTGTTAGGCCTTTATGTTTTTCATTTAACTATTTCTAACTTTGTTACCAAACTAAAATTTTCTCTTTAAACCTTTTCCCAATTCTCCCCAAAGTCATCTCTGCCCTCATGCAGCAACAAATAATTCTCTGAAACGCATGGGATTCTTCACCCAATCCTTGCTCCCCTAAAAGTAAAATGTATAGCTTTTTACACAGTATTGGTTCAACATTTCCAGAAATATTCACAAACTCACCCAACTTTTTTTCTAATTGTCCCATACTGGTTGAAGGATTCAAATATCTGGATGTAAGTTTGCTAACTAAGCTGGAAGGATCATTTTTCAGATATTTCATCATCAGTGAGCCTCCAGTGAAGCACTGGTGTTATTGACCCGCTTTCCATTTATGTGTTTAGGTATCCTTGGGTCAGTAACGTCATTTCCTGTAGTGATGTCATTTCCTGTCCTTTGATCCCAAACTCGCTGATTCCAATATCTTTGAAAACATCTTGAATCTTGATTTGGTTAGCCTATTTCTAAGTCCTTGCCAAGGTGCCCTTGGTATTGTAGAATTGTGGATTTTTTTTTGTTCATTCATGGGATGTGGCTGTTGCAATGTTCATCTTTTGTTGCCCTTGAGAAGATGGTGGTGAATGGCTTTCTTAAAAAACTCCAGTCCATTTGGTGTAGGTACATCCACTGTGCCGTTAGGGAAGGAGTTCCAGGATAGTGAAAGAATGCTGATATGCACCTCCACACACATCATTTACTGCATCCGCTGCACCCGATGTGGCCTCCTCTATGTTGGGGAGACAGGCCGCCTACTTGCGGAACGTTTCAGAGAACACCTCTGGGACACCCGGACCAACCAACCCAACCACCCCATGGCTCAACACTTAAGCCATTCCCCCTCCCACTTCACCAAGGACATGCAGGTCCTTGGACTCCTCCAGCATCAGACCATAGCAACACGACGGTTGGAGGAAGAGCGCCTCATCTTCCGCCTAGGAAGCCTCCAACCACAAGGGATGAACTCGGATTTCTCCAGTTTCCTCATTTCCCCTCCCCCCACCTTGTCTCAGTCAAATCCCTCGAACTCAGCACCACCTTCCTAACCTGCAATCTTCTTCGTGACCTCTCCGCCCCCACCCCGGCCAATCACCCTCACCTTGACCTCCTTCCACCTATCGCATTTCCAACGCCCCTCCCCCAAGTCCGTCCTCTCTACCTTTTATCTTAGCCTGCTTGGCACACTTTCCTCATTCCTGAAGAAGGGCTCATGCCTGAAATGTCGATTCTCCTGCTCCGTGGATGCTGCCTGATCTGCGCTTTTCCAGCAACACATTTTCAGCTCTGATATACTTCCATGTCAGGATGTTGAGCAGCTTGCAGATGGTGGTGTTCCAACACACCTGCTACCCTTGGCCTTTGGTAGTAGTCATAGTTTTAGAAGATATTATCAAAGATGCCTTATCTGCAGTGCATCTTGTAGCTGGTACACACTGCTGCTACTGAGTAACGGTGGTGAATGTTTGTGAATGTGGTGCCAATGAAGTGGAAAGCTTGGTCCTGGATGGTGTCCTGAGTATTGTTGGAATTGGGCAGTATCCTATCACACTCCTGACTTGTGCCTTGCAGACAATGACAGGCTTTGGGAAGTCAAGCAACTTACTTGTTGCATAACTACTAGTCTCTGAACTATTCTTGTAGCCATAATATTTACAAAGATAGTCCAAATCATTTTCTGGTCAACTGTAACTGCAGCATGTTGATAGCAGGGAATTCAGCAATGATAATATCATTGAATGTCAAGGGAAGATGGCTGGATTTTGTCAGGTTGGAGATCTTCATTGCCCGGCAATTGTGTGGTACAATGCTACTTGCTATTTCTCAGCCTAGATTAGGACTGTTGTTTAGGACTTGTTGCATTTAGGCATGGACTACTTCAACCCAGTTAAGCCACAGATTATGTGTGCCAATTCTGTAGATCCCGTGGCCATTAAAAAAAAGAGATCAGGGAGCCCTCCTTGTGCTTTGGCCAGCATTCTTCCCTAAATCAGCTTCCCCAAAAAGTGATTAACTCACCATTTCTACCATCACATTTTGTGGAATTTTACTGTGCAAAACAGTTCTCATTGTTTTCAGTTAATTGCATGTGAAATGTTGTGGGATATTTTTGAGAGATGCAATATAAATAGTTATGCTATCATAGCGTGGCCAGCTGAGCCCTGACTTCAGTGATACATGAGAGAAAATGCATGAGTGCATATGTGCCTTTCTCTCTTGTTTGTATATAAATGAATAACACACCCACAACCTGTGACCTTTGCTCTGACTATACAATTTGCTTTCCACGTTCAGCAGTTATTCCTTAAACTATCTGATTTTCCTCTGCTTTGTGCCTGGGTTATGTCTATTTCCCAGTTACAAAGCATAATAAAAAAAGAATGGAGATGCATTATAGAATGGTACAACACAGAAGGGCTTACTTTGGTGTAACCTTGAGCCTGGTGTCTCAAAAAGGAGGTAGAGCAAATGTAAATGAGAGAAGATTGGGAATCAGAAAATAATTTTCCTGGCAATCGGCTTGGAATTGGCTCAAACATTTCACTGAAGCTGGGATACCCAATAGAATGAAGAGCCCCTGCATTTATATAGCATTTTTCATGACCTCAGGATGTCTGAAAGCACTTTACAGTATTCACTTTTGAAATACAGTTGCTGTTGAAACATCGGGACACATTACATGGTCGTCAGGTCTGAACAATTAGCAGTGAGATAATTTATTAAGCTGTAAAAGAAAGAATTGCATTCATATGGTGCTTTTCACAACCATTTAAGTGTCATAACATTCAAGGCTATGGGTCTAGTGTGGGAAAGTTGGACGAGTGTAGGTAGTGGTATATTTTTGATATTACAGACTCAACGAGCTGAAGGGCCTTTTTCTGCATTATATGATTCTAATCACTGACTGTCTCAAAATACTTCACAAAATACTTTACAGTGCTGTACTTAATCAAAAGTGAAACAAATATGTGTACAACCAACAATGCTGTAACACCCAGATGATTTAGTTTTGATGATATAGATTTAGTAAACCTTCTGTTCCGCATGCACCGAAGCAGTCAGTGTAACAGTTCATCTGAAAGACAGCAATGCGCTGCACTGTCAGCTTTGAATTTTCTGATCCTGACCCTGGAGTGGAACTTGAAGCCAGAACCTTGTGCTGCCAACAGATCCGCTGTTGATTGGTTGACCCAGATTTTGGTCAGTGCATTGCTGTGTCTGCCATCATGGAGGGAGGCTGGTGGATGGGATGTGAGTGGGTGGCTGTTTGATCCCAGACACCAGGTGTGATGGAGTACTCCCTTCAGGGGTCAGCCCAGACTGGCAGAGGTTGAGTTGTGTCAGATTGTTCTCACCATGGCCTGAGATGGCTCAGCTCTCTCCCAGGGTAACTCACCCACCTCCTCCTCCTGCTCCCTGAGCCTGGGGAAACCTGCTGCCGTCGCCATGGCAACAACCTGCCAGACCCGGGGCATCCTGGGAGGTGATCAGGGCGCGGGGCCTGATTGGCCGGTTGCTTATGGGGGCGGGGCTTCGGCCATGGCGGCCTCCAGAGTGGGCTTGTTGTCAGCGCGGCTCCGGGCCGCTGGGCCCGGGTAAGGGCAGTGCCGGGGGGGTACCGCGGGCCTGGGCCCGGGCCCGGGTAA
>NC_057734.1:47722040-47815827 GCF_004010195.1 Chiloscyllium plagiosum
AGATCTGGTATGACAAATGGCCCAACTTGAATGACTTCCCCTAGCCCGCTCTGTGAGTGAGGGATCATGACCACTCGAAGTCCACTTTAGGAGAGATACGAAGGCATTAGAAAGAGAAAATGCAGAAAATCTACAAGAATGGTTTCAGGAATGAGGAACTTAGTTATGAGCGTACAGGTAAGTGGAACTGAAGCGCGCCTCAGCCACGATGACTCGGTGGATTCAATGGCTTGAATGGGCTTGCTTCCACTCCTACGTTTTATGTTGGAGAAGCTGGGAGCATTCTCTTTGGAGAAGACTGTTGAGAGGAAGATTTAGTAGAGGTGCTCCATATCATGAGTCAGGATTGATTGGTTGACTGCTTGAATATTTGCAAACTGGTACTAGGAACAGTAGGCATTATCATTTTGCTAGAACTTTTCAGCAAGGGGCAGTAAAAAAACGTGCCTGATGGAAGGGAAGAATTCTGGGAGAGTTGAGGGGCAAATAGAGTTTTGGAAACAGGAGAAGCACCAATACCCATGATCTCTCTCCCTGGCCCCAGTTCGATGCACAGTAGCTGTGTTGGATTTGAACTGGAATTCTGGATTAGTGGTGCTGGAAAAGCACAGCAGTTCAGGCAGCATCTGAGGAGCAGTAAAATCGACGTTTCGGGCAAAAGCCCTTCATCAGGAATACAGGCAGAGTGCCTGAAATTGGCAATTTAAGCCTGTGGCTCATTCTGACAGACCATAAAGTCAGGTTGAATGAACATTGCTTTGACTCCCTTCAGTTTTAAAACACTCCTGAGCTAATTAAGGTTTAACATTGGGCAAGGATTAAATAAAGTAGGCAGAATGTATTTGTTTTTGAGTGTTCCTGTGAAGGCATTACAACAGAATCCCCTCAGCAAAGGAAGCTTTTTCACCTTGGAAGAATCACACAAAGAGGAGGCTTTTCCTTGGTAATAAAATGTTCACTTATGCCTGGGCTCTCTGAGATTGGAGAGAAGTGCAGCTGTCAGTTAGGCCTTCCAGAATGGCTTTTATAGAATCCCTTCAGTGTGGAAGAAGGCCATTCAGCTCATCAAGTCCACACTCGCCCTCCAAGGTATATCACACCCAGACCCACAGCCCTACCCTATTCCCACGGCTAATCCGCCTGCACATCTTTGAACAACTGTGGGAGGAAACTGGAGCACCCGGAGGAAACCCACGCAGACACGTGGAGAATGTGCAGACTCCACACAGAGTCACCTGAGGGTGGAATCGAACCTGAGTTCCTGGCCCTGTGAGGCAGCAGTGCTAACCACTGAGCCACCGTACTGCCCAATTCCTTGGCAGCACAATTTCCCATTTTCTCCAGTTTTTAGATGAGTCATTGGCTGTACTGTATTTTGATAGTGCTGTCTTTCTTTTCTGATTTCCAGTATGCTGTGGTCTGTACACCAACCCTCGCTGACTGCAGGCTGTTCCAGGCCGTGCATTCGGAACTTTTCCAATTGTGAGTATGCAATTTTCCGGATTACATTATGTTAACTCCGAATAGCGTTTTTCAGGACCTCAGTCATGTTGCTGACCAGTACTGGTAGTTTGACTCTATGGAAATGTACACAGACCCAGGAATGTGGGTGATGGGCTTCTGAAATGAACTCAAGCAGCTAGTTGGCACACTGAGACTTCATAGATGCAATGATAAAAATTGATCAGCTGGCTTTTAACTGTGTTAAGTGTTAATCAGGGCATCAAAGATCTCATGGGTGGAACCCCCTTACTCCTTTTTGAAAAAGTGTCTTTGGATCTTTCAAGTTCATATGGGAGAGCAGTCAGGATTTTGAATTTTAAACACTCACTTGAAAGGTAGCACCACTGACGGGTGAAATGATGTGTTCCATTCTGTGGAAAGGGTGCTGAACCCAACACTCAGTGACTCAAAAGCGCGGTGTTCTACACACTGAACCACGGCAGACACTAAATCTAATTCAATATTGGTTCAACTATGTTAGACTAGACTCCACATGGGACACTATAAGCCAGTAGTGCTCCAGGTCCAGGTTAGTACATTCAACATAGAAAAATTATTAAATCTGCCATGGGGGGGGGGGGAGAGAACCATTTGGTGCAATGTGGTTTATAAATGGCTGATCTGAAGCTTGCTGTTAGCATGCTGCACAGTTTTGGATCTTGGCAGACAAGTTGAAGGAGCTAAGACCCCATTCTTGACCTTTTGGTTCAGTCCTGATATTAACTCCATCAAAGTTTGTGAGAAGATTTGTAGCTCGGATGCTCATTGTTAGATCAAACAGTGTATTAGAACAAACAGTCTTACCGCAAATTCAACCCAAACTTTGGGTCAGATATGTGGATGACACCTTTGTAATCATTAAAAACACAGAAATAGAGATCACACACCGGATCATCAACGCCACACTCACAGGAATCCGATTCACTAGAGAGGAAGGAAAGGACAATCAACTCCCATTCCTAGACGTGATGGTACAGAGAACACCGAACGGAGAATTCACCACAAAGGTACACAGGAAAGCCACACACACAGACCAAGTCCTGAACTATGAAAGCAACCACCCCAACACACACAAAAGAAGTTGCATCAAGACACTGTTCAAAAGGGCCACAACACACTGCAGTACACCAGAACTGCAAAAAGAGGAAGAACACCTATACAGTGTATTCGCCAAAAACGGATACCCCCGCAATTTCATCAAAGACAACGGAGGACATACCACAACCCAAAGGACTAGCCACACTACCATACATCAAGAACATTTCTGAACTGACAGCCAGACTACTGCGACCACTAGGACTCATAACAGCACACAAACCAACAGCTACTCTCAGACAACAACTCACCAGGACGAAGGACCCGATACCCAGCATGAACAAAACCAATGCAGTGTACAAAATCCCATGCAAGGACTGCACAAAACACTACATAGGACAAACAGGAACAAAGTTAATGATCCACATCCATGAACACCAACTAGCCACGAAACGACACGACCAACTATCCTTAGTAGCCCCACACGCAGATGACAAGCAACATGAGTTCGACTGGGACAACACTACTATTATAGGACAAGCCAAACAGAGAACAGCCAGGGAATTCCTGGAGGCATGGCACTCATCCACAGATTCAATCAATAAGCACATCGACCTGGACCCAATGTACCGACCACTGCAACGGACAGCTGGAACTGACAACCGGAAGCGGCAGATTCAAACCACTACAAATGCCGGAGGAAAGGTCACAGAAGCGCTTCACAGGAGGCTCCCAAGCACTGAGGAAGTCACCTAGACAGGGGACGAAACGTCTGCAACACAAATTCCCAGCTCGGCGAACAGAACCACAACAAAGTTGAAAATGTTCTGAAGGTTGATTTGTAACCTTTTGGCCCAAACCAGTGTGGACTGTTACAGTTGGTAACTAAAAGAGTTGCAAAAGATCATTCTCCAGGATGACCTGGCAGTATTAAATGGTACCTACAAAGATTCATTCATTTTGGTCATACAGCAACAAACTTGAAGGTTATGTCACAGCAAGTCTCTTTTCAAGGACAATCAAGTTCTAATACCAGGAGTATTATGCTGGGCTATTATGTCCACTAGGCACACATGGGTACTGAAAGCACAAGATGGTCTAGCATGTGAACCTGTGTACTGGCTGGGGTGAGTGCAGGAAAGGCATGCTAAATATATCAACCTAGCAGCAGAGGAAACCTCTGCACTCAAGTCATGTTCCATCCCTTCATTGGATGACAGTAACAACAGATTAATTCACAATACATGGGGACGGTTACAACCACATTGTTTCTCTAAGTTTCCCAACGTTTAATTACTTAGTAACATGAGTGTGACCATTGCTGATGCAAGCTGTTTTCAGTTTTTGATGTTGCACAAAGTGTATCTGACAACTTGCCACAGATCACTGGCAAACTCAGCAGGGAGTGATCAATATCACATTGTCACTTGACTATCTAAGCTCAAAGGATCAGCATTACCAAATCAATGATTCCAGTAAGATGGCAGTGGGACAGGACTTCTGAGCCTGCAGCCTGTCCCCTGTGTCCATGTTTCTTTTTTGTTTTGTTTTCTCTTTTGTTTTGTTTTACTTACCTCTTGGTGAAGAGCTCAGTAGTGGAAATGATGAGTGGGCCAGCAGTGCAGACGTGTGGCGGCAGCGTAAGAGGTGATTTTGGGCCCAGTACGAGACCAGGCAGCAGACTCATGGCAGTGGCGTTTGGGCTGGTTTAGTACCTGGCGGCTTGGTGCCATCAGCGAGAAATCATAGTGATGTCGGTGAAGGCGAGATGGCGCTGAAGAACGGTGACTTGCATTCCAGCAACAGTGTTGTGAAGAGGACTTGTACCTGGTCATCAGACCCATGGTCCATGACATAGCACTTAACAAGAAGGACTGCAGAGTTTAGATTAGATTAGATTACAGTGTGGAAACAGGCCCTTCGGCCCAACAAGTCCACACCGACCCGCCGAAGCGAAACCCACCCCTACCCCTACATTTTGCCCCTTACCTAACACTACAGGCAATTTAGTATGGCCAATTCACCTGACCCTGCACATCTTTGGTCTGTGGGAGGAAACCGGAGCACCCGGAGGAAACCCACGCAGACACGGGGAGAACGTGCAAACTCCACACAGTTAGTCGCCTGAGGCGGGAATTGAACCCGGGTCTCTGGCGCTGTGAGGCAGCAGTGCTAACCACTGTCCCACCGTGCCGCCCACAAAACCAGTTGGGCAGTTTCTTTAGGATTTTTTTCTGCCTTTATATTCTTTGCTTTGGTTTATTTTTCTTTGTTTTAAGATGGCACCAGAGAGTGGTGACATGGCACAACACTTTTCACTGTATTTTGTAACAAAATACATGTGACTGTAAATAAATCAAATCAAATAAGTGTTGAGCAACAAAGTAAATTTTTTGTCTTGCAATGCTGCATTTTTGTGCAACACCAATTGAGAAAAAATTGCCACTCCCACCACAACATTCCTTGGAAGACTCCCGTGAATCTCCTTCCCCAGTAAGAAAAATGAATGATGCATGACTTGCATGTGTATAGAAACCACCAACACTGCGTACTGGCACAGTGTGAGAGTTAGAAATGCAAATTTGGATACCAGGAAATGTTTGTAAAATATGCAACCACCCAGATCACACAAAGACATTATATGGTGCTACATTATGAAGGAACAAAAACCAGCTCAGACACTGCCTAGCACATCAATCATGTATGATTATGTGGAACAACACTGTGTACTGTGGTGTTGAGAGACACCAGTCATATGCAACAGAGAACAGCATGGACCTCTCATGGTGGGTATGTGATCACCAGAATAGGATGAGTTGTCAAATCTCCAAAGCATTACATTGAAGTTTAAAATGTTAGTTTGTAAATGTTTTACCTGTTTGTATAATAATTGTATGAACAACCATGTTTATCTGTGTGGGATAAGCCTTTATCTTAGAAAAGAAGGGTCTGTTGTATTATGTCCCATGGTCAATATGTCAGAATACTTTTGAGACATGCTCCAGATATTGTCACTACACCATAGTACGTGACTTGAAGGCATTAAAAAACATTGTACTTCATGTAACTTCTTCAATTAAAGCATGACACTCTCTTGGAATGATACTCAAGTTAAGTTTTAATAAGTTTTTAACAGCTTAATATTAGTTCAGGCTGATTTTAGGAATGTAACGTATCTGTATTGTCAGTTGTAAGAAATGTCTGTTGGATTATTTAACGCCACTGTATCCATGCCACGTATCTTATGCTGCAGGAAATGGCATGGGAATTGCAGCATCAGGTAAAATACCTGTTGGAGGGGAATTCACACCACTAGCACTTTGTGGTTCGTTTACCAGGGCAGCCAGATCCTCTGTTCGACAGCACCTTGTATTCTGTCTATTCAAATAATGCTTTCCGTTTTTCCTTACAAAGGGACCACCTTACATTTTTCTAATTATTTTCCAGCCAAATTATTTCACACTGACTTTAATTTATTTATGTTGGAAGATCCTTTGTATCCCCACTTGTTTTCATTCTCTGTTTGTATGTCAGCAAATTTATGTGCGATGCAGTTGATCCCTTCATCCAGGTCATATTTTAGATTGTTAGTAGTAGAAGCCCTAACATTGATCCTTGTGGCACTATACTGGTTAAATGTTTGCTAACCTGAAAGATCTGTTTGCATAATTTTCTGTTTCATTGATTTATTGTTGTCACATGTACCGAGATACAGTGAAAAACATTGTTTTGTGTGCTACACAGGCACATCATACCATAGAGTGTGATACCAATACAGAGTGACAGAGCAGAGTGCAGAATACAATGTTACAGCCGCAAAGGAGGTCCGAGAGATCGATCAGAATTAACATTTGCGAAAGTAGATCAAAAGTCAGATAACAGCAGGGAAGAAGCTGTCCTTGAATCTGTTTGTATGTCTTCTGCCCACAGGTATTTGTGGAAGAGAGTATAACCGGGGTGGGAAGGGTCTTTGATGTCAATTTCTTTCCTGAGACAGCAAGAAGTATAAATGGAGCCAATGGATGGAAGGCTGGTTTTCCTTCAGCCATCTTCACAATTTTCTGTAATTTCTTGCTGACTTGTGAAGAGCAGTTCTTGTGCAGGTCAAGGCTGTTCAGACGAGTCAAGCCAGTTGATTCTGGTAGATGCAAACAGAAGATCAATGAACAGTAATTGGTGAAGGAGTTCTTTGACTCAAACCATCATATTGATAACACATTGTGGTGCTTTCAGTAGTGCATCTGTAAAAATTGGCAAGTTTCCTTTGAATTAGTTAAGTCACTGTCCATACTAATGTATACCCTTCAATGCAATGAGTGCTTGTACAAGAACCTTTTATCAAGGATCTTATCAAAAGTCTTTTGGAAATCCAAATACCTTGTATCTACTGGTTCCCCTTTATCCACTCTGCTTATTATATCTTCAAAGAACTCTAATAAATTTGACAAATATGACTTCCCTTTCACACACCATTACGGTGTCTTGATTGTGTTGATAATTATAATAAAACTTAGAATGAGTTACAAATGATATAAAGTGCCATTCAATTGACAAGAGAAATTGTCGCTGTGAATATCCGCATTTTCGGGCATTGTGAATCATGTAATTGATTCCAAGTGATGACTGGATGATTCTTCAACTTCATTGATACTAGTGACCAGTCAACTTAGTTTCCTCCATGCACATTAAGTGGCCGCATGCACCGAACACTTCAAAAACTTCTGTACTTCCTATGCAAAACCTTTGATTCTGCAGTACTTGTGTGCAGAATGACTTGTGCTTCTAACCATGCTGTTCCAGTGCTGCTATGATAGTGGCAAAGTTGAAGTTTGTTCAGGTATTTCCGCTCTTCAGAAGCCAAAATTATTTTAACTCTTATCAATTCCTACCCTCAACATTGTTATTCTGTCATCAATATGACGGTAGGAGTCATCATAGAACTCTTTCACTGATAACTATTCACTGATCTTCTGTTTGGATCCGCCAGAGTCACCTGGCTTGAATCGTCTCAACAGCCTTGATCTGCACAAGGACTGAATATCACAAGAGAGATAAGAGTGGTTGCCCTCAAAATAGGTGATATTGGTCTAAGTGTTGCCCTGGGAAGGTTGAGATCAATTAGCCTACGCAAGGACTTCGGCAATATCCAGGTTTGAGTTGACCAATATAGGTAACATTTGTACCAGGAAAAATGCCCGGAAATGGCAATCATAGCTATTGCACTTCAATCAACAACAACAACACAGCCATTACCGAGTTCCCAACCATTAAAATCTTCAGCTTCAACGTTGTCCAGAAGTTTAACTAGATAATGATCTCTCCCATATTTCCTGGTTGAGATGGAGTTGTATTCATAGGGTTTGGCTCAAGTACCTGTTATTGCACCGTGAACCCTGATACTGAGGGAGTAATTTCAGAGTTGAAGTTTTCACAATAGACATGTACCTACTTCCTGTAGGAGTAGAATAGCAAGAGGAATGCTAACTGTCCCACATCCTAACCTGAGAGCACTGTGTCCATACCCATACGTTTGTTCTGACTTGAATTCAACTACCTCTGCAAAGGCAATCTCGGCTGAAACCTTGTAGCTTGTATGGCTGCTGCTTTTCTGTTTGAGTGATGTTAAAGAGTGGTGTTTCCTGCCTTCCTGTGTCTGATGCTGTGTACGTGATAGGTACAAAAACCTCATCCTCAGGCACGCTACCTTACATAGAATGAAAGAGTTATGGTGTGCACCAGATGTTAAAAGTGAGCACGCAGCGATATGTGATTTGTGATTTTTTTAAAAAGACACCAGCTTTGAAGCAAAAGGTTCCTCTTGGGGACACTGTTGAATTGCCAGGAGTTGTGAGATACATCATCTGCTCTTGTACACTCCCTAGTGGTCTCTGCTTAGAACTGCAGAGGGCTTGAGAATGATGGAGAGCACACTCTTTTAACTTAGGAATCATTTGAGTTTGTAGGATTGTATAATAAAGAAGAAGGTGTAGTTTTGAATGTAAGGATGTTGGCAGCTGCCTGAGTATAGCTTCACCTAACTAAATATCTGTATTTCGGAATTAAGGAGGAACCTGAACTGTTGGTTTTATTTCGGGAGGTGTTATAAGAAATTGTTGGACAAACTCAGCGAGGGAAATGGGAGCGATAATTTGTATCGAGGATCAAGATGTGGTAGGGAGAGTCGAAATATGGCTGTATGAGGATCAGAATTGACAGTTAAATTTTGCTGGTGAGAAAGAACAGGGAAGAAAGAGATAGTTAGTTATACAGTGCTCAGGAGAGCCAACATGGCTGAACAAAAGAAAGTAACAAATGTTTAGATAAAAACAATTTATGAATTGAGATCAAAGGTTAAAAGTTATAAATGATGTAAAATAATTTACAGACCATCTAAGAGGATGAAAGGAATAAATATATATGCATTTAATCAGATATGATTTCAGTCATTTCAAAATTAGCTGGAAAGATGAGAAAAGGAGGAATAAATTAAGAGATTGTGTTTTCAATCCACTGAGTGGAATTATTGCTGATTCTAGTAAAAGGAAATACACCAGAGCAGAGAAGAGAAGTAAGCATTTGGGGAGTATACATGCAATAGCAATCACAATCTCAAGTCTAAAATAACTGCAGAAGTAATTATTAAGATGAAGGCAAAATAGTTTGAATAGACTGTTAATTAGCGAGTTTTGAGAAGATTTGTAGCTCAAGTTGAGGTTCTGGATGTAGTTTGATTAGATTAGATTAGATTACTTAGTGTGGAAACAGGCCCTTCGGCCCAAGAAGTCCACACCGACCCAACGAAGTGCAACCCACCCAGACCCACTTCCCTACACTTACCCCTTCCCCTAACACTATGGGCAATTGCTCGCTGAGCTGGAAGGTTCATTTCCAGACGTTTCATCACCCTTCTAGGTAACATCTTCAGTGGGCCTCCAGGCGAAGCACTGTTGATAATTCCTGCTTTCTATTTATATGTTTGTGTTTCTTTGGGTTGGTGATGTCATTTTCCTGTTTGGGGGGTGGGGAGGGCGCTAGCTGAACTCTCCATCAGTGAGAAAGAGGCCATATGGGAAATGTTTGAAGCTGTTCAATTACATTCCTCTGTCTAACAAAGTCAAGAGCAAACTGACCAATTAATAATCAAAATGAGTAGAGAGAAAAGACAGATAAAGCAAATACTAAGTAATTCAACAATAAATCAAAGGGAAATGAAAGGAACTGCTAAAGGTTTAGGAAATTTTTTTGAATACTGCAAAGAGAATGATGAAAGTAACTTAAATATATAAAATTAATAGCAATGCATATGATAGAAACTTTGACGTATGGATAGGACTGCTGAAGTGTATACAAAGTAAACTCACTGGCAATGACTACAAAAGGTAGAAATATTGTATAGTTACTTTCTTTGGATGTTTCCTCTGGAGACTATCAAGGGTTGCATGATATAGGAGAGATGTAAAAATGTAAGATGCATTTAGTTAAAGCAAGGAGATAATTTGATTAATTAAACTTAACAGACAAAACCATGTCCAGATTTTCTGTAACCATATCAACAATTAGAGAGCAGAGATGATCTGCTACATGGGCAGAATGTAGCAAATAGGACTAGTTCAGTTTAGGAAACCTGTTCAGCATGGACACGTTGGGCTGAAGGGCCCGTTTCAGTACTGTATAACTCTGTTACTCTATATGGAAATTTATTAGGAAATGGACTAATGCTAGTTGACAGCTAATATTATGCCTTTATTTGAAGAGACATAGAACAACGCTAGGGAGCTGGAGGCTATTTAGTGTAATGTTGACGATAGGAAGGGTATTTGATCTTTCCTCGATGTTATTAAAATAAGATCTAGAAGCTAAAACTAAGTTGTCATGGATTCAAGAGGGAAGATCATACTTGCCTGAAATTACTAATAAATAACAGTACATGGGCATAATGGTGTAGATGTAATATATTTGGATTTTCAAGGTCTTTGAGGTACTGTATAGGTAAAAACAATGACTGTAGATGCTGGAAACCAGAGTCTAGATTAGAGTGGTGCTGGAAAAGCACAGCAGTTCAGGCAGCATCCCAGAAGCAGTAAAACAGACGTTTTGGGCAAAAGCCCTTCATCAGGAATACGAAGTACTATATAGTAAATGCATAACTAAGAAGTGTGCAGGGCAAGTAACAGATCAGATAGCTACTGGTTATAGATTAGCAAAGAGAAGAGTGGTTAATGGTTAACAACCAAAACGTGAGAAGTTATGTTCTGTAAGTGACAATGCTGGGACCAATGTTCATAACCTATAGCAATGATCTGGAATTGAAAGCATAATTTCTAAATTTTCAGACAATTCCAACTTTGGATGTGTAGTTATGTAATGCTAAAGAAAAATAGAACATGAAGCTATTAATAAATTTGCTGAATAGGTTTGTAGTTGGCAAATGAGTTTCAATGTCAATAGATGTTAAATAACAAAACTGAGGTGGCCATGTACTTGGTGGTAAGAGTGTAAATGGTGTTGATTATCAAATAGATATGAGGGAAACCGATAGTAAAAGTAGTAATGCTGTTGAGCGATCTCATAAGATAATGGTTAAGCTGAGGTTGATTTCTAAAGAGGGGGAATTGAAAAGATATATTGAACTTGCATAGAAAGGGTGGCATGGTTGCTCGGTGGTTAACACTGCTGCCTCACAGTGACAGGGACCCAGGTTCAATGCCAACCTTGGGCGACTGTCTGTGTGGAGTTTGCACATTCTCCCCGTGTCTGCGTGGGTTTCCTCTGGGTGCTCCCGTTTCCTCCCACAGTCTAAAGGTGTGCAAGTTAGGTGAATTGACCATGCTAAATTACCCACAGTGTTCAGGGAAGTGAAGGTTGGATGTATTAGTTAGGTGAAATGCAGCCCAATAGACTAGGGGAATGGGTCAGTGTAGATTTGTTGGGCCAAATGGCCTGTTTCTACACTGTAGGGGTTCTATGATTCTACAAAAAGATTTGAGGATGAAAGTGGAGCTGAGAAATTATAAACATTAGCAATGACCAGACTGACATTTTTCTTTTCGCTTCTGAAAAGGCGAAGTTTGAAGGGTGATTTACAGAAGTATTTAAGGTAATGATGGGTTTGGCCGGGTGGAAGTGGAGAAGATGTTTTAATTTAGACTTGAGTATTAATACGTATGGTGCCTAATAAATGCAGTAGGAATGCTAAGGTACTTAGAATGTGAACTCTGCCACCACAAGCTGTAGTTAAAACTAGATGTGTATAAAAAGGAAACTGGATAAGTATGATTGATACATGGCTCAGTGGTTAGCACTGCTGCCTCACAGTGCCAGTGACCCAGGTTCGATTCTAGCCTTGGGTGATTGTCTATGTGGAGTTTGCATACTCTTTCCGTGTCTGTGGGTTTCAGCTAGGTGCTCTGGTAAAATGCAGGGTTAAAGGGGTTAGGGTAAGGTTCTAGGTCTGGATGGGATGCTGATCAGGTGTCGGTGCAGACTTGATGGGCTGAATGGTCTCTTTCTGCACTGCATGGATTCTACGATTCGAAGCACTTGAGGTCATGAGATAGAAAGATCTGATATATTTAGGAAAGAAATGGGCAATGGGAAGGCTTGTGTGGAGCATAAATGCTAGCACTGAGTATTTGGGCCAAAGGACTATTGTATGTCGTCGGCTTGATATGTAAAATAAACCATGGCCCATTTAGTTTCCCTTCTCCTATCATGCTAGCTATACAGTAGAATGATAAAGGAGTTATTGGTTCTTATAAGGTGAAGAAATCCCAGTGGCAGAGATTTTTCAAGCATGAATGTCTCCAGTCAATCCATATTCTGTATCCCAAAATGTCACCCTGTTTGTTGTCTATTTAATTTGAGTGGACCAGTGCTAACTGCTTCTACAATCTCCCTCGGGAGTCTATGCCAGTGCTCTTACCTGCATGAGAAGCAATTGGAAATATATTACGTATGAAGCAAGCAGGCTGTGAGCAGATAATGCGAAGTAATTTAGCTATTTGATTCCTCTGACAATCCTAAATACACTTATACTATCATTTTTTGACCTTTACATGTGAGGATGAACTCAGTCTTGATTATCCAATACCTCTGTTCCCTCGATCATTCTGATTGTCCCTTTTTTATCCTTTCATTGGCTGCAATATCCTTTTTGTGCGATGGTGATTAGAGCTCTGCACAATAGGTATAAGTGTGGTTGCCACAAAGCTTAAGAAGACCTCAATGATTTAGCTCAATATTGACCTTTAAGAACATTGTGTTTGTTTTTCTTTACTCTTTGTAGGACAGGTCATGTTTAAATCTGGAGGGTTTAGTTTGGGATACTTTTCATGTGCAGCCCTTGATTTCTACCTGAAGTTCCTCTTGCCAAGTAGAAACCTAAGGCAGGGCAGGTGACTGAAGTAAAATTGGGGGATCACTTTGGGTCTCGCGATCATAATTCTATTATTTTCAAAATAGCTTTGGGAAAGGATAAACCTTGCATAAAAGATAAAGCTTTTAATTGGAGTAAGACAAATTTTAGTGGTATGTGATAAGAATTTTCAAAAGTTGATTGGATTAGACCATTAACAAGTAAAAGGGCATCTGACAAGTAGGGGGCTTTCAAGAGTGTGATGACAAAAGGTTAGAGGCATTATATTCCTGGTAGAGTGAAGGGTGAGGCTGGTAAGATTAAAGAACAATCGATGAATAAAGACATTGAGGTTCTAATCAAGAATAAAAGAGAATCTTATTTGAGATATAGACAACTTGGTTCAATTGAATTTCTTAGTGTGTGTAGGGCCATTCTGAAGAAACAAATCAGGAAGGCAAAGGGGCAATAGTTTTGGCAGATAAGGGTACTACATTAAGAACAAGAGGACAACTAGAGAGAAAGTAGGACTCCTTAAAGATCAAGGAGGTCCCTTAAAGATCAATTACAATTTTTAAAAGACAGTTGGATAAGTACAGGAATAGGAAAGGTTTGGGGGGATATTGACAAGGCGCAGGCAGGTGGGACTAGTTTGGGATTATGTTCAGCATGGACTGGTTGGACCAAAGGATCTGTTTTCATACTGCATGACACTGTATAACTAACTGTTCCTTCACTCCTGTGTTAGAAAGCTATAGTCATCGAGTCAAACAGCACAGAAACAGACCCTTTGGTCCAATCAGTCCATGCCGACCATGATCCCTAAGTAAACTAGTCCCAACTGCCTATCATGCAAACAACATATCATGCAAACTTCAAAGAATTATGTACCTGAACCACTAGAGGTCTCTGTTCTACAATACAGTAATCCCCCAGACCCGTGGACAATACGTTCCAAGGTCTACCGTGGAAGCCTGAGACTGCAGATAGCAGCAAACCCATTCATTTAAGTGGGAAATTTACCTTCCCAGCAGCCCCATGGTCCTTGGTTCTGAAAGCTTCCCTGTAACGTGTATGGGCCGTGGTAAACTGCGGGTAACAGAAACAGCGGTAAACGATTTCACGAATACAGCGGTCACCCTGTACTACCCAAGGCCCTACTTTTAGTTCAGTAAGTCCTGCCCTTGTTTGTTTTAGCAAAATGCAATGTCTTGTGTTTATTGACCTAATTGATCAAGATCTCGTTTGTAATCTTAGATAACCTTCACTGTCCACTATTGGATGTCACCAGTCATCCACAAACTTACTAACAATGCGTTCTACATTCGCATGTAAATCATTTATGTAAACAACACACAAAAGTGGACCCAATACTGATCCCTTTTGAATACTGCTGGCCACAGGCCTCCAATCTGGAAAACAACCCTCCACCACCACTGTCTCCTGCCATTAAGCCAATTTTGTATTCAATTGGCAAGCTCACACTGAACCCTACGTGATCTAACTTTACTAATTAGTCTACCATATGGAACCTTGTCAAATGCTTTACTAAAGTCGAAGTAAAGAACGTCAACCGCTCTGCCCTCATCAATCTTCTTGGTTACTTCTTCAAAAAAATCAGTCGAGTTTATGAGACATGATTTTTCATGTACAAAACCATGCTGACTAGCTGTAATCATTCCTAGCCTCTTCAAATGCATACAAGTCCTATCTTTCAGAATCACCTCCACCAATTTACCCACCACCAAAGTCAGATTCACAGTGCTGTAGTTTTCAGGCTTCTCTTTACAGCCTTTATAAAAATAAAAGCACAGCATTAGCTACTCTCCAGTCATCCAGCACCTCACCCATAGTTAAAGGCCAGATAAATATTTCTGCAACGGGCCACAGTGTCCTGGGATACACTTGATCAGGTCCTGGAGGTTTATCCAGATTTATATTTTCTAAGACCTCCAGGGCTTCCTCTTCTGAAATGTGAACTGTTTTCAAAACATCAACCTTTAGCCTCTGTTTCATTCTCCACAACAAAAAACTGACAAAATATTCATTTAATATCTCTCCCATCTCATGAGATTCAACACAGAGATGACCTCTTTGAGCTTTAAGGGGCCCGACTTTTTCTCTAGTTGTTCTCTTGCTGTTAATTTACGTGTAGAATCTCTTTAGAATTACTTTAACCATATCTGCCAAGATTATCTCTATCCCCTCTTTGTCCTCCTGAATTCCTTCTTAAGAATGTTAGAGAGAAGAAGGTTGAGAGGTGACTTAATTGAGATGTATGAGATAATCCGAGGAATGCATCGAGTGGGCAGTGAGAGCCTTTTTCCTCAGATGGTGGTGGCTAGCACGAGGGGGCATAGCTTCAAATAGAGGGGTGATAGATATAGGAGAGATGTCAGAGGTACTTTCTTTACTAGGAGAAGTAGTAAGGGCATGGAACGCGCTGCCTGCAACAGTTGTAGACTTGCCAACCTTACGGGCATTTAAATGGTCATTAGGTGGGCATATGGACGAGAATAGAATAATGAAGGTTAGATGGGCTTCAGATTGGTTCTATGTTCTATTGTCACTAAGCAATTTGTACTGCTCGAAATTCATTTTAACCCCAGTTGCCTATGTCTAACATATAATTCTTTCATATTCTTGTCTGGAACCATTGTTCCCTACTCCTACCAACCTTACCCTTCACTCTAATAGATACATAATAACTCTGAACTCTCCTTATCAGATGTTTGAAAGTCTCCTACCTATGAGACATCACTGTCTACTCCAATTAACTTTTGAAAGTTCTTGTTTCGTACTATTAAAAATTACCCTACTCCAATTAAAAAACATTTTATGAAAAGCTTATCCTTTGCCTAACTATTTAAAAACAAATAGAATTATGATCACCAGACACACAATGTTTCCCTCCTATCACTTCAGTCACTTGCCCTGCCATATTACCCAAGAGAACGTCAAGCTTTGCTCCTCCCCCAGAAGGAGCATTTACATATTGCTAAATGTATTCAAGTAAACTTTTTTAAACAAATTCCTCACATCCTAACCTTTAATGCCATGTTACTCCCAGTCAACGTTTGGAAAGTTAAAATCACCTACTATTATAACATAGTATATTATTCTTAAATCTATCTGAGATTGCCCTATATATTTGATCATCAGTTTCCCTCTGACTATTGTTTGGGGCCTATTGTACAATCCCATCAAGGTCATCATTCCATTCTTATTTCTAATTTCTACCTACATATTTTTATTGGATGATTTTTCAGAAATATTTTCTCAAGTTACAGCAGTAATGTTTTCCTTAATTAAAAATGCCACTCTCCATTCTCTTCTGCCTCCCTTTTTTATAGCACTTGAAACTCAGAACGCTGAGCAGTCCTGTCCATCCCTGAGTGAAGTTTCTGTAATAGCTGTGATGTCCCAATCCCATGTTCCCAAACATGTGGTCAGTTCATCAGCCTTACCTGTAAGACCCCTTGCATTGAAATAAGTGCAGCTTAATTCTTCAGAGTTACTTTGTTCTCGTCTCTGTGTTATATGGTTCAATTTCTTTCGTCCAGATCTAACTCCAGTTTGGGAAGTCAAAAACAATTATGCTACTTGTGTTTGTGAATAAAGTACAAATATTACAAAGTCATTGTATTTAACAAGCGTGGAGACTGTTGGTAGGCTAATCTAATTTTCTTTTTTTTTTGGTCCAAGCAGATCACCGGATTCTGCAGATGATCACTTTTGGAATTGTGACTCGGGTCCGTCCTTTGCACTTGTTGGTGGCCACAGGTGGCGGGTATGTGGGATACTATCAATATCATAAGTACAAGCGGCGTGAACTGGAACACTGCGGATTAGACGAGCTGGTGAAGGAGAGCTTAGCTCCTGCATGGCAGGTGGGTCAATGGACATGGTGACTGCACACCACCAATGCTACATGTTTTGTTGCAATAAGACAGGCTTCCCTTGCTTCAAGTCATGGACTGAGATCTAAAGCACAGAGCGACATTCTTTAACAAGCATTTTCCCAATAACTTAGATGTGATGCCATTGTGAAACTATGTGCTTCAAATCATTTCTGCACAGATTTAATGGCTGAATAATTTATTTTCTTTGGAGATTTTCTTATATAATACTTCCTGTTAAGCCCCTACCCTCGTGTTTCTCTCTCCTGGGTGGTTTATGTAAACTGGGAAGAGCAAATTTATTTTCATACACAATATTTTCTTTATATTATCTTATTTTTTTCACATTACATCCTTTCATTTTTTTGAAAATAGACTAATTGAATGCGAAAAATGTACTGTGGTTCAAGCGTAGGATGATTAGCGTTTAGCTTGAAAATTTACGGAGAGCTTGAATGAGCTAGTAAAGAGCTGATTATAGAGTATATGGGAAGGAAACAACTGGTAAAACATTGATTCAAGCAACACTGCAAAGTAAAGAACAGCTGTCTAGGGCTGAGCTTTGGTGAAGTTAGGGAGTTCACCAATTATAGGAATGATTGGGTAGATGACTAAATTTAAAGAAATCTACATTGGTATGAGAGAAGTGAGCTACATCTGGACAGGGCAGGTTCTGACACACTGTTAAAATAATGAGATCGAAACTGAAGGTAAAATAATAAATGTATATTTAGGAATGTTCACCAAAAGGATTTTGACAAAGTTGGGGAACTTGATGGATGAGTATACAAGGATAATAGGGCTGAGCTCTGGTAAAGTTAGGGATTTCACCTACAATTATGGGAATGATTGGTTATGAATAGGAAAGATTTAGAGGGATATGGGCCAAATGTTGGCAAATGGAAGTTATTAGGATGTGTTTCCATGCTGTATAGCTCAATGACTTTGACTGTAAAAGGACTTCAGTAGAACATAAAATAGATGTAGTTGTGGGGTGACTTCAAAAGAGGAGTTGACAGTACAGGAGTAATGGGAATGGGCAAGTGAGGATTATGGAGAAAAGGGCCTTCCTTGGAGATAAATGTTGCTTTGAGAAACATTGGAAAAGAGAGTGCTTCAAAGGTCTTGAATGGTGCAAAGTGTATTCTGTCAGATGACTGCAAGGTGGAATGGTACTGAAGTGATGGTGCTCAGGGGACTGAGGGTACTTTTTGGTGGGATGTGGTTTGGGAGAATGATCCTAGAGGAATAAGCTTCAGGGAAGTGAGGGATACCACGGGGATGGGCTTTAATGGGGATTGGATTGCTCAGGCTTTTTCTTGAATTGTTCTCTAATAACCAATTAGGAGTTAAAACGCACCACCAAATCATAGTTACTTTTAACACAGACAAACTATTTGGCTGCTGCGTCTGTGCTAACTGCTTGGAAGAGTTCCCTTTTATTTGTCTGTAACCCGCAATGCAATTCCTCATCCTGAAGTACCTATTAAACTCTCTCAAGTTTATTTATAGAACAACTTCTCCATCTTTTTATTGTACTTCTGAGTGAATAAACTTTCCTCTTTCCTCCCCTCTAGATCTGTGACAAATGATTTTTAAGATCTGTAACCCCTCATTAAGCCAAATGCTAGTGGGAACAAGTCTTCTTCTGTCTAGTGTTAGTTTATTCAATCTCTGCAGGTATCCATAGTTTAGAGAGCTTTTTAAGAAATTTTTTTTTGTTTTAGAGGAGTTCCATTATAAGAGAACATCCTTGACTCGTTAGCCATAATGTCAATTTTCAGTTTAACCAGTTATCATTGAGCACGAATTAAGAAACATGCCAAAAAATTTGTTTCTGAGCTAATCCAGTTTACAAAATCTACTGCAACTTTCATGGGAAATGTTAATCTTCAAATATAATAGACAATTCATATTGGCAAATGTAGCCTGGAAGATGAGTTTATAGAATGGATTTAGAACACTACTTCTGGGAACAGTGTGTTCTGGAACCAACCAGGGAACAGCATCTTTTAAGAGTGAAATGTAATGTAACAAGATTAATTAATGACTTTTTAGCAAAATATTTTGGTGAAGTGCGATTATAGCATAGAATTTTAGACTCCGTTTAAGGGTGAGAAATGTGGCTCGAAGTCTGATCTTTAAATTGAAGGTAATTACAGGAGCACAGGCAAACAGTTTACAAAAACGTAATGGGAAAGTAGCTGAAAAGATAAGATTGTGGAGAATCTGTAGTAGACATTTAAGATATTTCATAACTCTTACCCTTTTCCAAGCAGAACAAACAACTACTCAAGAAGGAAGCAAAATTTGTGGCTATTTAAGGAAGTTGAGGATAATATCAAAAATGTGGAATGCTTCCAAAATGAGTGGTAGTTCAGAGAGTTTGGAAAGTTGTAGAAGTGCATAAATGGAGACTGAAGCAAATTACAGTGAGAGAAAACAAGCTAGAAATGCAAGCACAATCAGTAGAAGCTCTCTATTAATGACCTGGATGAAGGGTCCAACTGCATTGTAGCTAATTTTATTAATGCAAAGGTAAATAGGAAAGTGAGCTGTGAGTAGGATACAGAAATGTAGTAAATGGTGTATAATGTGTGGAAAATGTGAGATTACTTTAGAAGGAAGAATGTCAAGTTTTAAGTCTTACTTAAATAGGGAGAGAGATTGGAGAATGCTCTAAATGTAATATGGCCTGGTTGTCCATATTCATGATTCATTAACAGAAATATAGGCATGTCCAGCAGCTAATTAGAAAACCAGATTGAATATTGACTTCATTCAACTGTACGAGACGTTGGTGAGAGTGCACCAGAGAACTATACACAGTTTGAATATCCTTAAGGAGAGATTTATTTGCTTTGAAAACAGTTCTGCAGATTGATTCCTGGAGTTAAGGGGTTGTCTAATGAGAAAAGATTGAGCAGATTGGGCCTGTACTCACTGGAGGAAAGAATAATGAGGTCACTTCACTGAAACATGGAAGATTCCAAAGGGGCTTGACAGAGCAGATGCTGATTTTTTTTTTTCCCTTGTGAGGGAGTCTAGAACTAGTGGGTACAGTTGGAAAATTAGACGAGGAGGAATCTCTTTTCTGAAGCGGTTGGACTTTGGAATTCTCTTCCACAGAGAACAGTGTGGATGCTGGGCCAATGAGTGTGTTGAATGTGGAGATAGAATTGATTGGTTTGTGGGGACCTGGCAGGTACATGGAGCTAAACTGTAGTCAGATTAACTGTGATTAGCTGACTGGCTACTCCAATTTTCTTTATCATTGCACTCATATGGAGATAGATCTGAATGCTTTGGTTTTGTTTTATGTTTCAAAGTTTACTGCCAGGCTGTGACTTTGTTTGGGTGGGCAGGAGAATTGCCATTGCATAATGGTTCAGCTAGTTTTCTGATGTAAAGATGCATTTTCTATTAATGTTTTTTGGCGTGATAGTTTCCACATCTGCTGCCGTTGTAATGAACATGGGCAGTGCAGTGTCCAGTGAGAGAATGTTACCCACCCTTTTGGCATGTTTTCTTATGGCAAAATTAATTTTGGTAAATGCATTTTTGGCAACATATTAAACAAAGGATACAATTTTAAAAACCTAACATTTAGCTCGTTACTTTTTAGAAGGTTTTATATTGTACTCATGTTTCTTTAACCTGATGTCGCTATTGAAGTTGTTTGTTTTCCCCACATTTCCAGTTCTCCCTGCACTTGGGAGGCTGAGTCACTAACCTGCAAAGCCTTAACTGTTCTCACTTTTACCTGCCCTGTCTTTCACACCACCTGAACCAGCTCCTCACCGGACATCACCAGACCATTGTGTAAGCTGCACATCAGAGTTTACTTGTGAAAAGCTCAGTGTTAACACTAAATCAGTAGGTGTCATGAGTCCTACAGTGTGGTGTTGCATGGTTGAATTATTGTTTTTTTCTCAAAACTGAACATATGAGATGGAATTTTGAATGAGCTGCCAGGCTTGTGCTTCAGATGCTCTGACTGTAAACAGAAAAGTCACTTATTGTTCAATATTTGTTTTAAATGCATGTGTTAAGCTGCACAATGACTCTGTACAGCATAATGTGTTGGTACATAGAGATGTGATTTGTCCCCTGGAACAAAGCGGCTGTTGCTATCATTAATGTATCGAATTTTTGTTTCATCGTGATCTGATAGGTTAGATGCTTGAGCGTTGGGATTGTCTGTTCAATCTGGTGACAGACCTTTGTGTCCTCTGGGATCTCCAACTTAACCTGTGTGCCTGCTTCCGTTTGAGAACAGGATAAAAGACCTTGTCTGCTGTGCAGTGTTGTCAGTATTGATGTATGGTTTGGTGTTAAGGCTCTCTGAAACCTGTTTGATGAGAAACTTACTCTGTTCTTCTAATTGCCCAATATTGACTGGAATTGTAACCTTGAGATTTCTCATTTGTGAGAGAACGAAAGATTCTCAACTGCTTGCTTTTTATGTGTATGTGTTTCTCAATGCTGCATTGTCAAAGTCCACCCCAGTCTGTCCCAGTTGACAGAGTTGCAGTGAAACCTATTCTGAGTTGGGTTCCAAGCAAATTCGTTGATCTTTGAAAATTATAAGTTGCTGTCCTGTTTAAGCTCAAGGTATGTATGACATGTTGACACTGTGAGCTGTCATATCATTGAGTCTTAAGCATTCTCCTCTCAAGTACGTACATTTCTATAAGTAAAGATCATATTTAGTCATTTTGCATGACATTTGAAATGCTAATATCTGCAGGAAATCTGTCCAGTGCTGTATGGAGCATTCTGGTGTAAGCCTTGAAAGAAAATTGATGCATTGTCATGAAAATTGCAACATCTAGTTAAGCCTCATGATTGATTAGTGTGTTGAGTTTTTATTGCTTTAATGATCCATTGTGCAAGTAAGCACCTGATATGTTATTTCCCCTTGTTTAAAATTGTTTCAGAAATAGCAGAAATTACTAAATGACACTTTTAAGCTTGGTGTTGAATATTGCTTTACGTTTGGAAGATGGTATAATCCTAATATTGCTTCCTGTTTTTTCATTCTGATGCAAAAACTGTTTTGAGAAAATACATGTAATTTCCCAAATGGTGGGTGCCACATGTTAGCTATTTATAGACATTGTACTCCCTCCATTTCAGAAGCTAAAATGTCTGTGTCTGCATTAAGCAAGCTGTATTTCCTTAAATTAATTTGCATAACCATGATTACAAAGATGATTGTTCTCGATCACTGGCCTTTGAATGTGGGCTGAGCTTATACTTTTGCATATTCCCTCAAACAATGGAACAGCATTGAAATGACACGGGCAAGCAAAGATAAGGTTACTGCAAAATCTATTCCAGGCCAGTGGTGTGATGCTGTTTTGGAGCACAGTTCTGACTCATTTCTTCCTGTGCATCACAGCTTCCACGTGAGGGAAGTAACAAGTCTAGAGTGACTGTCTGCAGACTGTTTTAAAGATAAGGACGGTGAAGAATTCATCTGCTTTGTGTTGTGGCAGTTGCTTTTTAAAATTTCTTTTAGTATATACAGCTGAACAGTAGTTTCAGAAAGACTGGAACTTGTATTACATTCATTGTTGTTCAGGTTGATGTGATCCAAGTTCCTCGGTTGACCCTTACTAATGGTAAATTACTTACTGTGGAATACATTTACTGCATCACTTTTGAATGTGGGAGATAATGTTTCTGGACAATGCTTTCAGTTATATTTATTTACAAACAAAATAAGAACCTAAGAACAGGGAGCAGGAGTAGGCTGTCTGGACCTTCGAGCCTGCTCTGCTGTTCAATAAGATCATGGCTGATCCTTTCTTGAACTCAGATCCATCTACCCGTGCTCTCACCGTATTCCTTAATTCCTATATTGTTAAAAAAAAAGTCTATCTTAGCTTTAATAACATTAACTGAAGTAGTGTCAACTACTTAGCTAGGCAAAATAATACATAACAGTACATATTATACCAAGGTTCGAAATAAACAACAAATAAGTAAAACAGTGGCGTCGGGATTATGTTACAAAGGGTTAATGCAGTGCCTACAGCACATTTTTTTTTAAACAAGCTGCAAAATCTCTAGAAAATGCAGGGAGATGTTTTCTGAGACCTTAAAGTTGTAAGAGTGCATTTTCGATGTTGATGAAATTAGTCCTTCACAGTTTAGATTTAAGATTATGGGACAATGCCACAGTGATGCAGCCTGAGGGCTTTTAGAATCATTCAAAATCCGAAGAACCAGACAATGAAATGCATAAAAGGAACATGGGAACAAGGCTAATTCATCGAGGCCTTATCTGTCATTCAATGTGTGACCTAACTTTGTATCCACCTTTGTTCCGTATCTTTTTAGATTTTTATTAGTCAAATTTAATCCAGATTTATAATTAACAATTGGCCTAGCTTGTATGATCATTGCCTGAAAAGCATTCCAAACCCGATATATAATGTGTTGCTGGACTTCACTCCTGATTTTAATTTTTAAGCTTTATCATCTCGTCCTAGTTTTGTCAAAGTCAAAAGTCACACAACACGAGGTTATAGTCCTACAGGTTTATTTGAAATTACAAGCTTTTGGAGCTCTGCTCCTTCATCAGACGGAGACTTAAACCTGATGAAGGATCAGTGCTTTGAAAGCTTGTGATTTCAAATAAACCTGTGGGACTATAATCTGGTGCCATGTGACTTCTGATTTTGTCGACTCCAGTTCAACACCGGCACCTCCACATCCTAGTTTTGTCAACCAGGGAAATGTTTCTCCATCTACCCTGTTAGATCCCCTTAATATCATCCCATTACCACCTTAATTCCAGATGGTACAAACCTATTTTGTAACTTAATCCTTGAAACCACACAGATATCTGGATTAATCTATGCTGTACTCCTTTCAAAGCTAAATCTGCCCAGACTATTGTCAGTAACTTGTCTGTTCAGGTGTACAAGTATCACACCCTGACCAATCCTTCAGTTATAAATGGCAGCATTTCATTAGACATTTTGAAGCTCTGATATTTAATCCCCAAGTCGAACCAAGTCCTCTGTTCTGTTCTTGGGTGCAAAGTGAATGACTTCATACTTGCCTATATTGAAATCCACTGCCATTTTTATCTATTCAAGTAATCTGTTAATATATGTTTATCATTGACAAACTTGAATATATGACTTTTTGTCAGATAGCCTAAGTCTTGCAATGATTTCAATCTAAAGGAATGATCCCTGAATCTGAAGAACTTCGGAAAATCATAATTAATGAATCTCTTTTCCTTAAAGCCCTGGATGAAAACTATCTGGTCCTGAAAATTTGTCACTGGCATTGTTTTCTTCAGTTCTGTTGCTTACTTTATTTGTGGTGAATCTCTATCCTTGATTCAACCTTAATTTCCTTTATTTGCTATCCTATTCCTCTACTGGAAACATGTCTGCACTTTCCTTGTTTCATTTATATTACTGTTGTCAATTTTTGGAAAACGTGCATAGCTCTTAGCCCCAGCTGTTTTATCTATATAATTATCGAGTTTCTTGTCTTGATTTTGATGTTCCTTTACAAGTTTCTTTCTGTATTTACTCTTTCTAGCTCTCCCCAGCCTATCTGTTTTGTCACCTTTTACTGTTCTATATGTTTCCTATTTATCAGAGTCTCTCCCTTTTCGTATGTTTTTCCTTTCTGTTATCCCTTACCTCAGTAGATGTCCACGGCTACTTTTTTTATATAAGTAGATCTCTTGCACCTTAGATGTATAAGTTTGAGTAAAGTTTGAAATGGATGTTGCCACACTGGAACAAGCAGATAAGTTTAAAAATTTAAGGCACATGATTACAGAAGTTGGCAAATATGTCTATTTTTCACTCATTCATGGGGTGACGGTGTTGCTGGCTAGGTCAGCATTCATTGCGCAGAGGGCAGTTAAGAGTCAACCTATGTTGCTATGGGTCTGGAATTGTATGTATGCCAGACCAGGTAAGAATGGTAGTTTAGATTAGATTAGATTACTCACAGTGTGGAAACAGGCCCTTCAGCCCAACAAGTCCACACCGCCCCGCCGAAGCGCAACCCATCCTAACCCCAGAGCACATTTGAGAGCCAGGTGGGGTTTTCCTGACAATTGGCAATGCTCATCATTAGATTCTTAATCCCAGCATTTTATTAAATTCAAATTCTACATTTTCTGAGGCAAGCTTCAAACCCAGGAGCCCAGACATTATCTAGGTCTCTGAAATAGCAATCCAGCAATGTTATCACTAAACAGACACCGCCACCACCACCACAACCCCCCTGCGATATATGGGACAGAAGTTAGATGAGCGCTAAAGCAAAAGCAATTTTGTGAAAACGCAGGATGTGTTAACAACAAGAAATCTCCAATTTGTGACAAGGAAACAGCACAATATCTATCCACTTTCCTGTTTGTCTCAACAACTTGACAATCAAAAAAATCTGTGAAAGAACGTAAAAACCTTTTGAAATGTGGATGAATATTCTATAGACAATAAAACAAATTTGAACAGGTACTTGACATTGCAAGAGGGAAAAGAACTAGAAAAAGTGAAATATGGAAAAGGGAGTGACAGTATTTTGCAAATTTTATAAGAGCTGTAAGCCCACCATGATGTTTTGGAGAGCTAAGTGGAGGTGTTGACCTTGGCTTGATTGGGTGACAGTGTAGCAGAGCAGTTGGAGATGTGTTCACTTGTGAATGAGGATGACACAAGGCAGATGAGTGTGGCATTCCATGGCAGCCGACTCCCTGGCAGAAGTAGCTCCAATTGAATCTATCTTTTGAACGTTTTACTCATTAACAAAATCGCTTAATGTGGGCAGGTCTATCCCATCCAGTGACAAAAGCCTTAACGTAAACCTCAAATTGTGGCAGCTGCTTTCTGTTTTTATCTTTCACCCTTTCATACGCAATATTAAATTAATTATATAATGATTGCTATGAGGTAAATGTTGCCATACTGGTAGACCATTAACTATATCCGGCTCATTATAGTGAATCTAAAATAACCTGCACTGTTGCCAGTTCAGGGACATTGCTGCAGAGCACGAGTTAGCTACCTTGCTGATGTGAGCTCGTTTGCTCTGTCAATCTGTATGAAAAGTTTAAACCCTCTGTTATAACTGATCTGCCTTCAAAGCTTTGCGTTTCTGTACTGTGTCACTCCGCATTCACTGCACAAGGACCTGTACATAACGGCCATCACTTTACTAGAAACTTTAATATTTTTTAATTCTATCTATAAAGTCTCTTTTTATCTCCTCTCATAGAAGTTATTCATCCACAATTACTAATTATACACTTGCATATCCCCAATTTTCTCTCTCTTACCAGTTTGTTTGGTTAATTAGCTTTTAGTTCCTGACCATTGCGCAGCCATATCTCACTAATGGCTAGCATGTCGCACCGTCCAAGTTAAATTTGCAGCTGAAGTTCATTCAATTTGTTCCTTCTGCTCCAATAATGTACTAGTTAATGAGTCCAGGATACTGCAGCAGCGCACAACCATCCACCATGTTTGTATCCAGAGTAAAGCCCAATACCTTGCCAAATTTCAGAATCTTTGTCCTCAGTTTTGAACTGCAGTGAAAGGTCCCTTTCTATTTTGACTCTACTTTAACTTTATTTTAACATTGGTAAAATTTCCCTTTTTTGGTTTTCTGGGTGACACATGGCCTTCACTGACTGTGTTTATTATTGGGAGGGAGAGCCTGTAATTTCCCAGAGGTGTTGGGTTTTTTTTTTGAACTGCACCTGTCCTTGTGGTGGTGGTAAGTTGGAAATCTCGGCCTACTGAGTATAACAATAAAGGAATAGTGATTTATGTCTGGGTCAAATTGCATATCACTTGGAGGAAAAATGGAAGATGTTCTATTGGAGTGCTATTCTTTTCCAGCTTAACAGTCCTTGCATGGAAGGTGCTGCTGAATTGCTGCCGTGTATCCTAGGGATGGCAGATACAACGGACGTGGTACGCTTAGTTGATCTGAAAAGTTTTGGGTTTTTTGGATAAATATGAAATTAGAAATTGAGTACTTTAAACATTGCCAGCATAACTCTAACCAAAATAAGCTTCATTGTAAAGAGTGTCATGATGTACATCTCTTTATTTATTTACACCAATAGTGTTTTATTTTTCTTTCTTTCCCCACTCTTTTCTTTGACCTCAAATTATGGAGCATTTGATGATATGAAGCCTCCGTAATAATGGAGGCAATACCTCCAAACTTATTTGTATAGGACTTTAACCAGTAGAGAAAGGGGGTAGCATTTCATCTCACCATGTATGCCTGTTGGTTGTTATACCCTGTGTAGTTGCCCTCGTACACAGAGTTTTAAAGTGTCTTGGTGGATGGCATCAGTTGCTAAATTTGCTGATTTGATGTCAGTGCAATCTCACAATGGGTTCTGAGATATTGTACCACTTGCCTCTGTTAGACTGAAGTTAATAAACCTTCTGTCAGGCTATCCCTTTACATCAGTTCTGATTACAGTACAATCCAGATGGTTGCTGTGTTATGGGAATTTTAGGCTATAATGTAAGGTGAAGCAATTTGTGCTTAACAAAATAGTCCCTACTTAGTGCACCTGCCAGCGATTTCCCTGTTTTTGCTATTTTTACAATCTTATTTTTGCATCTTTTACTTAATACTGTAGTTTGGGTTTAAAAATGGATCCTGTTTGTATTTGAAATTAACTGTGATTGGAGCTCATGACAGAAAATATCCAACACCAACTGTGCAGTTTAACTTTCAGAAGCAAGTAATTTACAGTAGCAACAATACCAAACATGTACTATAATGCCATGCAAGACTGAACAACACAGTGTGGCACTGGAAAAGCACAGCAGGTCAGGCAGCATCCGAGGAGCAGGAGAGTCGATGTTTCAGGCAGAAGTCCTTTGCTTGGAATGTTCCTGATGAAGGGCTGATACCCGAAACACTGAGACCCCTCCTTGAATGCTACCTGTCCAGCTGTGCTTTTCTAGCACCACATTTTTCAACTCTGATCTCCAGCATCTGCAGTCCTCACTTTCTCCTGTACAGGACAATACCATATTAATGTTCAGTACTGTCCATAAAGTGTTAGTTTATCTTCATAATTCAACTATTCTCCCATTGAGGAAATAGTGGGACAATGGAAGACCTAATGCTACAGTGCCCGTTAAGGGAAATTTGTAAGCCAGGCACTAAGACCCATTCCCCTCCCCTCCCTTGTTTGTCTTCCCCAGGAACCGTTCCCTCTAAGACACCTTGGTCCACTCTTCCCCTGCAACAGCCGAAGGTGTAACACCTGCCTATTTCCCTCCTCAGTATACAAGAGCCCAAACTCACCTTCCAGGTGAAGCAGCACTTTACCTGCACTTCATACAATCCAGCCTCCTGCATTCACTGCTCACAGTGTGGTCTCCTCTACCCTGGGGAAATGAAGCACAGACTGGGTGGTCACTTGACAGAACATCTACGTTCTGCCCACAAACAAATACCCCAAACTCCCGGTTGCCTGTTATTCCCCCCCCCCCCCCCTCCCCTGCTGTTTCCTGTCCAACATCCCTGTCTCAGGCTTGCTGCAGTGCTCCAGGGAAGCTCAGCACAAGCTGGAAGAACAGCACCTCATTTTCTGCTTGGGGACCCTACTGCCCTCCGGACCTGATATAGAGTTCAATCATTTTAAGGCCTGAACTCTCCCATGTCCTAGCCCCACACAGTAGACCTTGTAATCACATAGTCTGCAAATACACATTACCTAATGTTAGCGACTAACAGTCTCCATTAACAGCTGTTCACCCTCCTAGCCAGATCCTCTCCTTTGTCTGTCCAACTGCTCTTCTCTCTCTTTGGGTTCTATCCCCACCTATCGTTTACTCCTTACCCCCCCCCCTCCCACCTTCTGTATATACAGAGGAACCTCGATTATCCGAACCAGATGGGTGGGCACTACAGAGGAACCTCGATTATCCGAACCAGATGGGTGGGCACTACAGAGGAACCTCGATTATCCAAACCAGATGGGTGGGCACTACAGAGGAACCTCAATTATCCGAACCAGATGGGCGGGCACTATTTCATTCCAATAATTGATTCGATACCTCTCCTCTGGGGCTCGGAATTTTCTGAAGTCTCCATTTTCCTTGCGCGCGCTCGCGCTCTCTCTCGCGCTCGCTCTCGCTCTCTCTCAGGGTTTGTTTCTGAACAGGGACACATATGTGTGTAAGAGACGTGCAGCATTGCTGAGGCCCCTCCAATCAGTTCAATGGGATTGAGCACTTACTATATCCTCTCCCTGTTCAAGAGACAAGGCAGCATCGTGCATGAGCCCTTGCCCCTGCCCTGGCTGATTTTTTTTTTTAATTTTATTTTTTTTCCCCCCAACCCCGCCCCTGTCCACCCTGACCCACATTCCACCCCTTCCCCCTGCACCCTGCCCGTCGTCGTCCCTCTCCGGGGCAGCCGGACTGGATACCAACAGTAAGACTGCTGCTGCCTTTGCAGGGGGAGGTGAGTCTCCAAATAGTGTGCGTGTCTACACACGTAGCCTCACACACAACATTTTACTGCAATGTTTTGACAAGTTCCACCTTTGCCCTGTACAGGAAAATATTGGAGAGATTATTGCGGGTAAGGGGGTTTAGGGTACACCCCTGTGTGGACCCCAAGGGAAAATGTGGAGAGGGAGAGAGTGGGAGGGTGGAAGGTCAGTCATTTGGAGATAGTGCTTGGGCTCCCATCGATATCCAGGACTGCTCTTGGCAGTGTTCATTTTTAATCATTGTAAACAAAAGATGCAATTAGTGTTTTGGTAACACCTCTTTGATGTAATGATTCTATTGAGACCTTCTGATAATTGATATTCGGATAATTGAGATTCCCCTGTAAACTGAAATTTTCTTAGCTACCATCAGTTATGAGGAAGGGGCACTGATTCTGAAACGTTAACTGATTTCTCTTCACAAGATGCTGCCAGATTTACTGTGCTTTTCTAGCAACCTATGTTTGTTTCTGATTTACAGCATCCAAAGTTCTTTTGGTTTTTACTAAACAATCTCTAATCAAGTAGATTGCAGAAAGTCTAATGGAACCATTGTACCCAGAAAGATTCTCATGTTCTCCTAGTTTCTTTGAAATGAATTGTCTGTTATAAGCAAAAACAGCAGTGTTGTGTCAGTAATGCAGATTCTTATTGTTATAGATTTTATTTCACAGAATTGTAAATGCGAAAGTAAATACAGAAATTCTCAAACCTTAAGCTAAATGCAGGAACTACTTTATTTACAAAACAGTGAGCTTCCAATTAATTTTGTCTGAACTGCTTTAAAATGTAGCTTGATATGTGTGCTAAAATGGTGTAGAAATGCAAGTCTTCTATAACTCTTCACCACTTGAGGGTTGGCAGAACCTTTGTAATTGTAGAATTAGTTGATTGTAACAATTTACAGCGTTTATCAGAATTCTCTCATGCGTCAGAGATTATCATTTTGTTCAGCCATTTTAGATTTCAACAAAGCAAGTTGAATCCACCCCTAATTAAAGTTACCAGTGCTTTTGTTTATATTTATTTCGAAATAGTAAATTACTACAAATAGATTTATGAAATAACACACACAAAATGGTTAATCCCCTGACCTTTATGCTAAACTATATTGATTCGGAATGCATGCAGCTGAGCCTTTTTGTGTGTGTAAACACAAAAAGCAAATTCACAGTTTATGCCCCATCCTTTGGTTAGACAGAGTGGAGCATTACTCTAGTCCAATATTCCGTAACTCATGACACCCAAAGAGCACCTGCAAAAATTACTCCGCACAGAAGGAAGCCATTCAGTCCATTGTGTCTATATTGGCTCTTTACAAGGTGAATTAATCATCGTTCTTAATATCCTTTCCTCATACCCTGCAAATCTTTTCTTCTCTACCAATGTTCTAACTTCCATGCTTCCCCTTTTTATAGCATTATTAGTTTTCTTGCCACTTTTGTGTCCTATTTGCTTAAAATATATATAAATATAATGTGACTCAGTGGGTCAATTGGCTTTCGTCTGTGCTGTTGCAGAATGTCATGGTGCAGTGCATTGATAGCCCCTCTCTCATGTGCCTAGGTGACCATACTCCCAGGCTGTTCTATCATCACTCAACATTCTTTTAAAAATGAATGCTCCCATTTGTACTTTCACACTTATTTTCTAACTGGTGCAACAATAATGAAAGAGTATAAACCTTGACTGATATTCTTTCCTTCCCTTTACCCTCTCCTCCTCACTGCACCCACCATCCTTTCCCCTGCCACCTGTCCTTGTCGCCCTCTTTCACCCCATCCCAGTCACTCTCTACCCAAGCCCCCCCTACCCCTGTCACTCTCTTCTCCTCACCTCACCCATCCTGTTGTGCTTTTCTTCCCGCCACATCACCAACCTTGTGCCCTCTCCCTATCTCCATTTCCCCCTCCACCCTGGTTCGAGTCCCTGCCAATCTAGTTGCAGTGGCTTTCTTGTGCCCTGGCCAAGACCTAATTCTGCACTGGCCTTGATAGAGTAATGTTGAATGCATAGATTGGAGCGAAGTATCAATTGGTTTGAGACTATCAAAACCCATTTCATTTAATCACATTAGAGCTATCCGAGCGAAAATGCTTTCATTTCCTCAATCAGGCAAGTGTTCAAAGTCCGGTCCAGAGGTGAATGAATTAATACATCGCTCAGTTAAGTATTAAGTTTCCTGATAATTTATATCTCCAGTAGTGACCTTGAATTGATGGAAATGAAACCTTTCAATAGTCCTTTTTTTTAATCATTTACATCACAGCTTCCAGTATGTAAATACATTCCTACATTATCTTCTTTTTTAATCTGAATTTGGAAGAAATTAATTTATATAGAAAAACCTGATGTTCATATAGACAAAGATCCCAATTTTGGGTGTTGGTCTTTGCTCCCATGAGAAGTTTGAACAGTTCATCTACTTCACCCACACCTTCCATCCTGACCTCAAATTCACCTGGATCAATCTGACACCTTCCCCTTTCTGGACCTCTCCGCCTCCATCTCTGGCACCCAACATCTATTTCAAACCTGTCAGCCCATACAGTTACCTTGACTACACCTCACTCTCACTTGCTGTCGCTCGCGCTCAACTCTCTCAACCCCGTCCCAAAAAACATGATCCCATACTCCCAATTCCTCCACCTCTGCTATATCTGCCCCCAGGATGAGCAATTCCACTCCTGGACATCCCATATATCCTCTACTTTGAGGAGTGTTATTTCCCCTCCCCTGTGATTAAAAATGCGCTCAACCACATCTCCTCCATTTCCCACACCTCTGCTCTCAAACCGCACCCCCCACCACAACAAAAATAGAGTCCCCAGGTCCTCACATTCATCTCACTAATCTCTGAATCCAGCTCATCGTGCTCTGCCATTTCCACCACCTGCAGACTGACCCCACCACCAAAATGATATTTCTTTCCCCACTCCTATCCACTTTCTGCAGAGTCAGTTCCCTCCACGACTCCCTCGTTAGGTCCACCCACTCCTCCAACCTCTGCTTCACTCCTGTGACCGCAGAAGGTATAACACCTACCCTCACACCTCCCCTTTTACCTCTGTCCAAGGCCCCAAAGAATCATTCCAAATCTGGCAGAGATTCACCTGCATTTCCTTGAACCTGATTTATTGCATATGTTGTTCTCGATGTAGTCTCCTCTACATCAGAGAGACTGAACGCAAACTCGGAGACTGGTTCAAGGAACTTAAATGGTCTGTACACTTCAATCAACCCCACCTTCTGGGTGCCAGACATTTCAATTCTCCTTCCCACTCTCCTGATGACATGTCCATCCTGGGCCACCTCCACTATCAAAATAAGGCCATGTACAAATTGGAGGAAGAACACTTCAACTTCTGCCTCAGAAGCTTACAACCATATGACCTTAACATAGAATTCACCAGCTTTCAAATCTCCCCGCCCCCACATCATCCCAGGTCCAGCCCTCCTTCTCTGCCCAGCTCCCTTAACCTGACCTAGCCTGTTGCCACCCCGCTGACCATCCCCCCAAACATCCCCTCCATCTATTTATTTCTGAGCCCCCGACCTGTTCCCAGTCTTGATGAAAGGTTCTGACGTGAAATGTTGACTGCCATGCTCCTCTGCTGCTTGACCTGCTGTGCTTTTCCCAGCTCCACACTTTATCGATTTTGCCGTGTGGTCACCTGACTCAACAATTTCAGGCATGCTGTAGTTAGCCTCAGGGGCTCTGAATTTGGCAGAGGAGCTTTTTTTTCTCCTGATCATTAAACATCCTAAGTCACCCGACAGGAGTGTAATCAAATAAAGTTTCACACCAGGCCACCTGGATATTAGTGTGAGTGGAGATACATTTTTATTTAAGGAGTGTCTGACGGAAGGAGAAGCTGGGAGCTAGGAATATAGACAGGCTTAAGGAGAGAATCTTGTTCAGGGTCCAATAGGCCAGTAGTGAAGTGGTAAAAATCTAATTGTGCAAGAGGACTGATTTGGAGGAGCTCTTGGATGTCAGCAGAAATTGGATAAAGCAAATAGGAAGGAGCAAATTGATGGATTTGAAACTCAGGCTAAGAAGGCTGAACAGGCTGGGGCTATATTCCATGGAACATCGGAGACTGAGGAATGACCTGACAGAGATTGATAAAATCATGAAGGGCATGTCTAGGATGAATAGCCAAGGTCTTTTTTCCCAGGGTAGCAGAGTCCAAAATGAGAGAGCATAGGGTTAAGGTGAGAGGGGAAAGATTTAAAAGGAATCTAAAGATGGGGGCAATGTTTTCATCCAAAGTGCTGCGTGTATGAAATGAGCTGCCAGAGGAAGTGATGGAAGCTGGTCCAGTTACAACTTTTATAAGGTATCTGGATGGGTATATGAATAGGAAGGGTTTAAAGGGATTTAGACCAAATGCTGGCAATGGGACTAGATTAAGTTAGGCTATCTGGTCAGCATGGCCGAATTGGGCCGAAGGGTCTGTTTCCGTGCTGTACTGTTCAATGATTCTGGTAAGTTTAAGTTCTAGGTATTGCTGGGCCATGTTGTTTGAAGATGCCACCTTCTGAAACTTCTCCCTCACCTGTGGGGTGGTGACCCTTAGTTCACCACCAATTGCCCCCTAACCAGAGAGCAGTCTATGGATCTCTGGCAATTCTCATTTCACTTCACGCAGTGTAGGGCATTAAGCATGGGCGACATTCATGTACTGTATTTTTTTTTAAAAAAACTTCGATATAGAGGTTTATAAACTCATGAGGGGCATGATTTGGAGATGCTGGTGTTGGACTGGGGTGAATAAGTTAAAAATCACACATCAGGTTATAGTCCAACAGATTTAATTGGAAGCACTAGCTTTCGGAGCGCTGCTCCTTCATCAGGTGGTTGTGGAAGAGACAATTGTAAGACACAGAATTTATAGCAAAAGTTTACAGTGTGATGTAACTGAAATTATACATTGAAAAATACCTTGATTGTTTGTTGAGTCTTTCATCTGTTTGAATACCATGTTTCATATGTAAATCACAAAACCTTTTTTAGAAGTTACATTCTTAGGTTAACTATAACAATTGGTGTTAGCCAGATAATAGGTTGAAGGTGTTAGCCCCCTGTGTTCTCTGTCTCTGCCTGGGGTGGGAGAGTCCAGAACCACAGGTCAATAGGTTCAGGGTGAGAGGGTAAAGATATAAAAGGGACCCAAGGGGCAACTTTTTCACACACAGGATGGTGCATGTATGGAATGAGCTGCCAGAGGAAGTGGTGGAGGCTGGTACAAATACAGCATTTAAAAGACATCTGGGTGCGTATATGAATAAGAAGGGTCTAGACGCATATGGGCCAAGTGCTGGCAAATGGGACTAGATTAAGTGTGATATCTGGTTGGAATGGGCGAGTTGGTCCGAAAGGTCTGTTTCCGCCTGCACATCTTGATGACTCTAAGTGAGGAGGGAGTGATTGTATTCCCGACCAGAGTTAGCACTTTGAGATCAAGGGGAAATATTACAAGAGCATCATCAGGAAGTAGTGACAAATCTTAGTGTGGAATCTCCAAGAGGTGATCGCATAAAGTATATATGATGGCTAAAGCTATTTAAAATATTAGACTTTTCATGGATTTGATAGGGTAAATGCAGAAAAGGTATTTCTCCAATGGACAAGGAGACACAAACTAGAGCTAGAAAAGGGGACAAGTTTTTCTCACATTGATACAATACAGATTTTCACAAAGTACAACTACATTAAGGAGAAAAAGGTAACTAGGGAGACATAGGACTCCTTACTTGGCAAAACCGCCAATGTGTGGAAGTGCAGGAGATGGGGGAGATACTAAACGAGTGTTTTGTTTGTGTTTACTGTGGCAAAAGATATGGAAGATACAGAATGTGGGGAAATAAATAGCAACATCTTGAAAAATGTCCATATTACAGAGCAAGAGGTGCTGGATGTCCTAAAATACATAAAGGTGGGATAAATCCCTGGATCTGATCAGGTGCATCCCTTACCTCTGGGAAGTTCGGGAAGTGATTGCTTGGCCCCTTGCGAAGATACTTGTATAGGTAGTTCTGAAATGAGGTGTATTTTGGCAGTGCGATTTGGCTGAAGAATTAGAGGAGTATAATTTGGAGAACGCTTACCTCAGTCGGCAATAGCGTGATGCTGGTGACGCTTCATTCTGCGCACAGGCCGGTGTGCGTGCTGAAATTTCTGCACACGTGCCAGTGTTTGTTCTTTTCTGCAAAAGGGCCTCACATGTGACGTCTGAGCCGGTCTTCATGCTGTTCTGTGCACGAGCTGACGTCAGTGTGCCATTTTGCGTTAGCACGATGTCAGCGCCAAGGCCAGTGCCTTTTTGCACATGTGCGATGTGAACTCTGGTGTACGGGCTGTCCTGCATATGTGCTGATGTCAGCTGCCAACAGAGCACTATGAGAGGTGCTGTACAGAGACCATTTTTAAAAAATGTACTGTGTTAAATTTACTTTTGTTAATAAGTATGATTTCAATCTTCATTCAGGCTGTGGTATACTTTGCATTAGATGTTTGGTGATTTTGTTTTGAGTGATCGTGAGGTTTTTTTGCTGGTATGCCCCAACCCCACTTTTCCCATCAGCCTCATTATTTTTAATTAAGCGAGGTTTTGCTATAACGCACTTCTGGCGTTATAGGAGAACTACCTGTATCATCAATAACTTACAGGTGAGGTGGCGGAAGACTAGAGGTTGGCCAATGCACCACTATTTAAGAAAGATAGTAAAGAAAAGCCAGGCAACTATAGATCGGTGAGCCTGACATCGGTGCTGGGCAAGTTGTTGGAGTGAATCCTGAGGGACAGGATTTACATGTATTTGGAAAGACAGAGACTGAGCAGGGATCGTCACTATGGCTTATTGTGTGGGAAGTCATGTCTCACTAAGTTGAGATTTTTGAAGAAGTGAAAAAGAGGATTGATGAGGACAGAGTGGTGGACGTGATCTGTATGGACTTCAATAAAGCGTTCGACAAGGTTCCACATGGGGGACTGGTTAGCAAGGTTAGATCTCACGGAATTCAGGGAGAACTAGCAATTTGCATATAGAACTGGCTCAAAGGTAGAAGACAGAGGATGGTGGTGGAGGGTTGTTTTTCAGGCTGGAAGCATGTGACCAGTGGAGTGCCACAAGGATCGGTGCTGGGTCCATACTTTTCATCATTGATATAAATGATTTGGATGTGAGCATAAGAGGTATAGTTAGTAAGTTTGCAGATGACATCAAAATTGGAGGTGTAGTGGACAGCAAAGAAGGTTACCTCAGTGTTATTTAGATGAATGTGAGGTGCTGAGTTTTGGAAAGGCAAGTCAGGACAGGACTTAAACACTTAATAGTGAGGTTCTGTGGAGTGTTGCTGAACAAAGAGATCTTGAAGGTCCATAGTTCCTTGAAAGAGAAGTTGTAGGTAGATAGGATAGTGAAGAAGGCAATTGGTATGCTTGCCTTTATTGATCAGTGCATTGAGTATAGAAGTTGGGAGGTCATGTTGTGGCTGTACAGGACATTGGTTAGGCCACTGTTGGAATATTGTGTGCAATTCTGGTCTCCCAGCTATAGGAAGGATGTTGTGAAACTTGGAAGAGTTCAGAAAGGATTTACAAAGATGTTGCCAGGGTTGGAGGGCTTGAGCTATAGGGAGAAGCTGAATAGATTGACCTATTTTCCCTGGAGTGTTGGAGGCTGAGGGGTGATCTTGTAGAGGTTTATAAAATCATGAGGGGCATGGATAGGGTAAATAGACAAAGTCTTTTCCCTAGGTTGAGGAAGTCCAGAACTGGAGGGTATAGGTTTAAGATCAATTTTAAGATCAAATGTGCATTAGCTTTTCTATCCTTTGATTCCACGACAGGTGACTCAGATGAAGGACCTGGTATGGTAGATGTGCCTGGTCCTTGTCAAGTACCAGATGGTGCTGTGGTAAGAGATCCCACAGCAGGAGCGAAGATAAACTGAAGGGAAAGATTTAAAAGGAACCTGAGGGGCAACATTTTCACACAGAATGGTGCGTGTATGAAATGAGCTGCCGGAGGAAGTGGAGGCTAGTATAATTGTAGCATTTAAAAGGTATCTGGATGGGTATATGAATAGGAAGGGTTTAGAGGGATATGGGCCAAATGCTGGAAAATGGACTGGATTGATTTAGGATATCTAATCAGCATGGATGAGTTGGACCAAAGGGTCTGTTTCCCTGCTGTACATCTGACTCTATGGCTGCATGAAGGTGGAAGAGAGAAAGGAGAAAAAATTCACTTTGTGAAATAATGACTCCTTGGTCCAAAAGTTTGAGATGTAGAAGTCTTCTGATTACTGAAGATACAGCCAAGAAGTGGCAGAATGGTGGCTCAGTTGTTAGCACTACTGCCTCACAGTGTCAGGGACCTGGGTTCAATTCTACCCTTGAATGACCGACTGTGCAAACTCATTGTCTACATGGGTTTCCTCCGGGTGCTCCAGTTTCCTCCCACAGTACGAGGATGTGCAGGTTAGATTGGCCATATTAAATTGCCCGCAGAGTCTAAGTTGATTGGTGTACGTGGAAATGTGGAGATCGAGATAGGGGCTAGGTCTGGGTGGGATGCTCTATGGAGGGTCGATGTGGACTCAGTGGACTGAATGGTGTTTTTTCATACTGTTGGGACCCTATGAAGAGGACCTATGGAATTGCATTGTTTGGTTTACAAAGGTCTTTGTGTAAAACAGATGTTGTAAAGCATATTTTCAATCTGGCATGAATGAAATATGGAACCTTAAATGTGTGATAGGTGCATAGGAGCAGGAGTAGGACATTCAGCCCCGCGAGCCTGTTCCACCATTCATTTCGATCATGTCTGATATGTAGCCAAACTTTATATATCTGCCTTTGGCCTATATTCCTTAATACATTTCTTTAACAAAAACTAATCTATATTAGATTTAAAATTAACAACAAATGGAGCATCCACTGCTAATTCTGGAAGAGTTCCAAACTTCTTCTACCCTTTGTCAATAGATCTTTAATACAGTTCTCCACTCTCATTCAGTTGCTTCTTAACAACTTTGTATGAGTAAAGCTGTTGTTTCAGTTGCTTGGGATAATGCCTCATCACATCCTGTCACCAGATACAATCTCATTGTGGGATGTTGACATTGTAAATGCTGAGCTGTCCGATTTTCTGTTTCTCTCATTTAGTGCTCCCGGATATTTCTGTATTGTAAATTAAAAACTGAGTTCATGTGTTTTTTTTTAAAAGATAAATCTTTACTTTTCAAACAACCGATATGTCCCTTGGTTGCTAGTGCTCTATTCCAAGCCTGCTGCTGTTCTGAGTGTGAAAATTTCTATTCATTAGAGCACAAAAATGCTGCAGTGAAAATCCATATGCACAGAGCACTATTACAATGCAAGAAAAGAGAATGTGTTAAGGAGCAAATATGGATGGCACCTCATAGTGTTTCATGGTGTCCGCCTGGACTTAAGTATTCTAATGAAACTTTTGGGATATGGCATTAATTAATGCATAAAAGTTCAGGCCTCATTTACCGTAAGATACATTTAATTCTAGACCTTTTGGAATATGTCCAAGGAATTTGTGTCTGATGTTGAGTTGTACAGTATAAAAAAGCCACTCAGCCCACCATGCCTGTGGCCACCTCTTTGAAAGAACTGTACAAATATTTCCACTTGTTCTTTTATCCTGCCTATTTGTTCATTTTTAAAGATATATCCAATTCCCTTCAGTGGGAGCAGGTGGAAGGAAAGTTGATTCATCAGAGACAGTGCACAAACCTCAAATACCACATCTGCCTGATACATCAAGCTGCCCTGCCCGGCATGTGGTAGGGTCTACAGGTTGCATTGTTCTTGTCAGCCATCTCCCAAGCCATTTGGCAGCAAGTCATCCTCAATCCAGGCAGGCTGACTAAGAGGAGAACACTGTTTGTTTGAAAGGTCACACTGCAATGATTTACTAAGATTCCTTAGCATATTCCAAACCCACACCTACTTCTGACTAGAAGAACCAAGGCAGCAGGTACATTGAAATGCACTACCTGCAGGTTCCCCTATGTGCCACTCACCCTCCAGATTTGGAAGAATATTGCATTCCTTCCTGGAATTCCCTCTCTAAAAGCAGATGTACCTACACCAAATGGATTGCCACAGATTAAGGAGACAGCTCAACACCACCTTCTAAAGTCATGATGAAGGACTTTTGCCCAAAACGTTGATTTTCCTGCTCCTCGGATGCTGCCTGCTGTGCTTTTCCAGCACCACTCTAATCTAGACTGATTTCCAGACTCTGCAGTCCTTTTGCCTACCACCTTCTCAAGGGCAATTAGAGACGGGTGATACGTTGCTGACCCAGCCCATGTTCCTGAGTTAATAAAAAGATGCTTTGCTTGCTGAAAGATTAATAACCGAGTGAGTGTGCTCATTTCACAGGTCTTATTAAGTTATATGACCTGTAGGAAGGTGGGATTTTTATGTGGTCGCTTGTAGTAACTGTCACAGTTAGGTAAGTTTTTAGGGATGGGAATTGACCAGAATTCTTCATAGGAAGAGTAGCCAATTGATCTACAAGTGAAACTTATGACCTTCAAGGAGCAATTTTGAAAAGAAAATGGAAATGTTAAATAAGCTTGAATTTGTTTTCTATTTAGTAGATGTAGGATAATAGTTTGGGTGCAAGAGCCTGGGTGATTTTTTTTTTAAAGAAGTGCTTGCTAAATTGGCATTTCCTGGGCTTAAACCGCGATAGCTGAGATGAGGAGAGGGGCTGTCTGCATGAAAGTAGGAGGAGAGCGCTCTCTTCCTCAGTCTGACACACAGCAAGCGGCTCAGGGCTGTTCAGTCTCCCTCTGGTGTTAGTGCTACACTGGATACGGCGGAGCGTGGGTGAGTCTGTCTGTCTGCCGGCACCGGCCATCCCTTTGGAAAATAAGAGAGCCGCAGGGTTGACGGTAGCGAGGGTGTGGGGGGGTGGGGGTGGGGAGGGTGCAGCTCAGGAAGCCCTTTGAATAAAGACAGAGAAAGAAAGAGCTTAGTGTTATCCGAGGGGTGGGGGACTATTCCCTCCGCCCCTTCCCTCTCAACATTTCTGACAGAACAAATTAGACCAAATGTCTTCAGAAACGCCGCAGGCTTTTATTTTCTGCAAAAGGAAAATTAAAATTGAACTGAGGTGTAAGCACTTTGAAATACCTTTGTTTGAAAAATATATATAAAACAGCTACATTCAAAATGGTGACATTGGAAATGCTGATTCTCGCCAGCTATTGTGTGCACTGAACAAAGAGGCTGTTTAATAGTTTATACTGGAGACGGGGTTTGGGGAAGGGGGGATGATTAGTCAAAAACGGAATATTTATTGGGTAATCGACTGAAACCGCACGGTTTATTAAACGATGGCGCGATGATACGGTGAAAATGAACACTGTGAAAAGCGAGTAATTCAAAGTAGGTTTCTGAATGCACTCTGCCGTGCCCGTTGGGTTGGGTTGTGCAGCCGCCTGCACTACCAGAGAGATTGGTTTGAATGAGGAGGGCTGGCCATTTGGTTTCGCCCTGACAGAATACCGGCTCTGGGCCCCCCCCCCGTCAGAGCATCCGGCTGCTTTCTTGCACTAACCCCCACTGTCTGTCACCCTCGGGAATCCCAGTGCTGACCCTTTTGCCCTACGGTTGAGCCATGTTTGAGAATATTGTCCCCCTCCCCCATGTGCATTTTTAAGTGTGTAACAGCTGTTAATCTCAGGTTTCCCTTTCCAAAGCATTCATTCTCTGCTCTCACAGACTATACAGGGGCTAGAAAAATGCCCCTTTTTGATATCTCCAGACAGCAAAGTCATGCTCTGCAAAATTACCATAACTATGCACTGAGTATTCTGGTTCCCTGATATATCTCAGGCTACCACAGTTCTTGCAGGGTTCAGACAATAACTACCATGTATAAATGTTAATAACAAAACGTTTGTTTAGATTACAACTATTGTTGAGATGCAACAGACAATTTTGACAATATTTTCCTGACATTTATTCACTTGTTCATCTTAAATAAATGTACTTAACCATTACTAGGTCTACAATGAGGTCTGATGTTGTGATGCATCATTACTTATGAAGACTGGAAAAGAGATATTGCAGTAGCCAAAATAATTAATGAGAAATGCAAAATGTGACTATTCCCAGTGAAAAAAGATGCTGTCGAAAGCCAAGGGATGTCGGATCTTCTTTTAAAAGTGGTAATACCCTAGAGCTGAAATGAAAGATTGAAGCAATCCAAAAATCCAGTGTTCATGAGCAAAAGCTCGTTGGTGTACCCTAGAACTATGGGAAGCTAGGGAAGTGATTGCTGGCCCCTTGTTGAGATATTTGTATCATCAAGAGTCACAGGAGAGTTGCCGGAAGACTGAAAGTTGGCTAACATGCCACTGTTTAAGAAAGGTGGTAAGGACAAGCCAGGGAACTATCGATCAGTGAGCAAGCTGTTGGAGGGAATCTTGAGGGACAGGATGAACATGTATTTGGAATGGCAAGGACTGATTAGGGATAGTCAGCAGGCTTTGTGCGTGGGAAATCATGTGTCTCAAACTTGATTGAGAAACAAAGAGGATTGATATGGGCAGAGTGGTAAATGTGATCTATATGGACTTCAGTAAGGCATTCAACAAGATTCCCCATGAGAGACTGGTTAGCAAGATTAGATCTCATGGAATACAGGGAGAGCCAGCCATTTGCATACAGAACTGCCTTGAAGGTGGAAGACAGAGGGTGGTGGTGGAGGGTTGTTTTTCAAACTGGAGGCCTGTGACCAGTGGAGTACTACAAGGATCGGTGCTGAGTCCACTACTTTTCATCATTTATATAAATGATTTGGATGTGAGCATAAGAGGTATAGTTAGTAAGTTTGCAGATGAACCAAAATTAGAGGTGTAGTGGACAGTGAAGAAGGTATGAGGAGAAAGTGAGGTCTGCAGATGCTGGAGATCAGAGATGGAAATGTGTTGCTGGAAAAGCGCAGCAGGTTAGGCAGCATCTAGGGAACAGGAGAATCGACGTTTCGGGCATTAGCCCTTCTTCAGGAATCAAAGTGAAGAAGGTATACCTCAGAGTACAACGGGAATTTGATCAGATGGGCCAATGGGCTGAGGAGTGTCAGATTGAGTTTAATTTAGATAAATGTGAGGTGCTGCATTTTGGAAAAGCAAATCAGAGCAGAATATATACGCTTTATGGTAAGGTCCTGGGGAGTGTTGCTGAACAAAGAGACCTTGGCATGCAGGTTCATTGTTCCTTGAAAGTAGAGTCGCAGGTAGATAGGATAGTGAATAAGGCGTTTGGTCTGTTTTTTTTTATTGGTGAGAGTATTGAGTACAGGAGTTGGGAGGTCGTGTTGCGGCTGCACAGGACATTGGTTAGGCCCACTGTTGGAATATTGCGTGCAGTTCTGGCCTCCTTTCTATCAGAAGGATGTTGTTAAACTTGAAAGCGTTCAGAAACAATTTACACGGATGTTGCCAGGGTTGGAGGATTTGAGCTATTGGGAGAGGATGAATAGGCTGGGGCTGTTTTCCCTGGAGCGTTGGAGGCTGAGGGATGACCTTATAGAGGTTTATAAAATCATGAGGGGCATGATTAGGATAAAAACAATCTTTTCCTTGGTGTGGGGAAGTCCATAACTAGAGGGTGTAGGTTTAGGGTGAGGGGGGAAAGATATAAAAGGGAGCCAAGGGGCAACATTTTCATGAGAGGGTGGTACCTGTATGGAATGAGCTGCCAGAGGATGTGGTGGAGGCTGGTACAATTACAGAATTTAAACAACATCTGGATGGGTATATGAATAGGAAAGGTTTAGTGGGATGTGGGCCAAGTGCTGGGAGGTGGGACTAGATTAGGTTAGGTCAGTATGGACGAGTTGGACTGTAGGGTCTGTTTCTGAGCTGTACACTCTATGATTGCTGACTGATCTTGTGCCAGCAATTTTTGACAAGATTTGTAGCTCAGGTTGATGTTAAGCATGTAAGTTAGCTCGCTGAACTGAAAGGTTTGTTGTCAGATGTTTCGTCACCATACTAGGTAACATCATCAGAGAGAGTCCCTGGTGAAGCGCTGGTGATATATCCCGCCTCTCTCTATTTGTAGGTCTTGGTTTCTTAAGGTCTTGTGCCAGCTATTTTCTTCAAATTAATAACCTTTGTTGAAATATCTATCCTGATTAAGCAATTCTGAAATGTGATTCTTTAATCAGTGTAGCGGTGGCAGTTGGTATGAATTCCAGAACCACATAATTCATTTTAATTGCCAGTATGTAGCTTGTGACTCTTAATTTAAAGTGTGACTCAATTGATAACATTCACTTTGAGTCAGAAGGTATAGGTTGAAGTCTCAATGCAGAAACTCAGGGCTGACATTAGTGAGGGAGCACAGCTGTGTTGGCAGTGCTGCTTTTTGAATGAAATGCTGAACTGCCTGACTTGGGGGTGCGATGTAAAAATTCCAGAACACCATTCGGAGCACAGCAGACACCTTCTCCCAGGGGCCTGGTCAAAGGTTATCCTTCAACCAACAGCACTGAAACTGATAATCTGGTCAATATTGCACTTTTGTTAGTGTAGACCTTGTTATACACAAATTTTCTGCTACATTTCCTACATTGTGGCAGTGACTCAGCTGTAATGTACTTTGAGACATGCTGAAGACATTGAAGCCTTTGCATCTTTCAGCCTATATAGCATCCTTCTGTCTACCTGCAGAACCATTCTGTAGCAGGTGCAACTTACATTTAATTAGTGCCTTTAATGTCGTAAAGTGTTTTTGAGTGCTATACAAGCATGTTATCATGCGATATTTAATATTTAAAACCCTGTAAAATATCAGATTTTAGATGTCATTATAAAGAAGTGGGGAGGTGGAGCGGTTTAGGGCAGATAAATGCATGACTGCCATTAGTGCAGCAAAGGAAATTGGAGATGTGTCGAAGGCCACAATTCAAGGAGCTCAAAAGATTTTGGAGGGTTTTGGCGGCTGCAGGCTGCCATAAAGACAGAGAGAAGCTAGGTTAAGGAGCGCTTGAGAATGTTAAAATGGAGGCATTGTTGGGCTGGGAGCCACTGCTGGTCAGTGGGCACAGATGAACAGGACTTGTTTTGAATTATGCATCCAGAAAAGATTTTAGATGAGCTGAAGTTTCTAGAAAGTGGAAGTTGGAGGCCTGGTCACAAGGTCATTGGAATATCACTTTCATATTCTCCATGCTCGGTCCTGATTTGTAAGAACAGAATCTGAAAGTGTTTCTCTGAATGCTTTCATGATTAAGTGCAAAAGCAAAGCATCTACCACTGTGATAAGTGGAAATCTTGGTAAGAACAATCATTGTTGTCACAGAGGATTCAAAAAAACCAACCTTTAATTGATTTAAAGGCAGTGAATTTGTCACAAAATATGTCTGTGTTTTTAAAAACCCTTCCAGCCACAATTCTTTTAATGCAATGCCGTCTTATGTAGCTTGAGTAATTGTGGAATGCATGAATAGTGTTTGTTCACAGTACAGCCTTTGAAGTGAAATAGTAAAAGAATTATGTTTTCTTGATCTAATAATAAACTTAGATAATAGTGGTGGCTGTGAATCTTAAGGAAAGCCAGTTTAAACAAACTTGTAGCTTGTTACAAAGTTCCAAATTTCTAGAAAATTGCCCTAATCACGCATTCTGATCTGGTGGATGTGAGCTTATCATAATGTAACAGAATGCAATGGAATGGAAGAAATATTTGGCTGGGAAAGTGGGAATCATCAATTCTCGTCTCTTGGGTTTCTGTGCTGTCCTTGCATCCTTTGATTTTGAGTTCAGCCCAGTTGGGTCTTTCGGTCACGTTCTCATGGTCGAAAGGTTGTTTGTATGAGACCCATTCTAGGGACTTGATTAGAATTTAGAATGGAGCTCCACTGTTGTAAAAGTCTTTTGGATGAGTGACTAAACCAATGCTGCACCTACATCTCAGGCAGCCATCAATAAATCTTTGTGCTATTTTGACAAAGTACTGGGTGTGCTGGCCAAAGTGTGTCCCCAGTCAACATCACAAAACCAGATTATCTCTCTTTTGTTGGTTGTGGGACCTTGCTTTATGCAGAAGCATCTCGTGTGTCTCCTCAGTGACTACACTGTAAAAGTGCTTAATTTGCTGTAAAGTGCTTTGAAATGTTCTGAGATCATTAATGGGGCCATATTCATCCAAGCTCTTTCATTACAATGTCTCAGAATTTGACGTAAAGCTTGTCTTCACAGCAACTCATGGGTTAGATTCCATCTTCCTGTAGGACCTCTCTTGATATTAACGTTGGGGAGGGCCCCAAAGCACTTCTATTGAAAGCAATGATGGGAGTCATTGGATTAATCTGGGGTCTGATCAGGAGCCAGCCTTTTATAGGAGTGCACATTATTGTTTCCAGAAGCACAAAGACACTTGCTGTTAATTCTTTGTGATGTTGCATTTCCCATGTTTTTTGGTTAATGATTACTTCAGGTTTCTCCTGGCTGAGGTGGCTTTGTTGGCCCTCTTGATAAAAATCTCCTCAATTAGAGCTCATTTGCATTAATGCTTCATGAAGACTCTGGTTTGGTAACTGAAGGAAATTCATACAGTGCTGGTTGGAAAAGTAAAGTAGAGATTTAATCTGAGCAATGCATTTTAGGTATCTCCAATTTAGTGAAGGTAAATTTTACATTTGGAAGGGTTAACAAAAGCTAGCAACAGATATTCACCCTGTATCAAAAGTTGAATTAAATTTAATAGAAATTATATTTTAATTTAATGTGACTCTTAATTTATTTAAATAAATCTTGGGGTTCCCATAAGGATGTATATGATTGGATTAGATTTCCTACAGTGTGGAAACAGGCCCTTCGGCCCAACCAGTCCACACCGATCCTACCAAGAGTAACTCACCCAGATCCATTTCCCTCTGACTAATACACTTAACACTTTGGGCAATTTAGTGTGGCCAGCTCACCTGATCTGCACATCTTTGGACTGTGGGAGGAAACCAGAGCACCCGGAGGAAACCCACGCAGACACGGGGAGAAAATGCAAACTCCACACAGATAGTCACCCGAGGCTGGGATTGAACCTGGGACCCTGGTGCAGTGAGGCAGTAGTGCTAACCACTGAGCCACCATGTCACCCAAATTGCTAAACAGAAAACTGTTGTTACTTATTATAAGGCTAATCGCTCAATCAGTTCTGCCAGGCAAGACCTGTTAGGCAAACAAGCAACCAGATTCAAATCAACTGCATTGCTCAAAAGTTGGGGTCATCCCTGAAGACTTCCAGCAGGTCCTGGAGTGACCCCAAAGCATTCCTGTTATAAATAAGCATACTCGTCAAAAATCTGGCTCGTCATCGAGCAAAGTAGAAAAAGGCTCATGTGGAAAGGCAATGAAACACATCTTGAGGTTTTGTAAGAAGAATGCAGAGATAAACACAGGACATTGAGGGAGCGTGCCATCCTCTGGACAGTGCATCTGCCCAATCCTTCCTTTACCTGCATGTGACACAGTGTGCAGGTTGTGCTTTGAACCTTTCAGCCATTCCCACTCTAATTCAACCAGAGTGGAAATAAGTCATCCTCAAAACCAAGAATCATCATCTCTTGGTCACCATGCTAAAGTCCCAGTACTAAATAAAGTGAGTTGCTGGTTGGCTTCCCGTGAAGGGTGTGTTTCCAGACAGCCTTCTCTTGCCAATAGTATTACTGAATTCTTCTAATAATTATTACAGAATCTTTCTTCCACTGATTCTCAGCCAGAGCTTAGCTGCTCCATTGTTGAATCTCAATACTGATTTACTTCTGAGCAAATTCCTACCAGTGTGTTTAAAGCTTTCATAAAAGCTTTGTGTCCTATCTTTCTGTTTTAAAATAAATAAACTTCATCAAATTTTGGAAGATGAGAATTAAAAACTGACTTTAATTCTTGCCAGTTTTAACATCCATCTGTGCAATTTGAAAGAAGGTGTAGACCATCCTGCACTGTCTGTTAACTGCTTTCCTATGATTATACAGTCACCGGATCATCACATCTCACGTTTGCACTTGTTACGGCGTTTTGCTGTAAGGAGTGGTTGAAAGTGACTCAATTCCACCTTTTTAAGGGACACTTCAATGAATTTGTGGGAGGGGCTGAGCTGCAATTGGATTTAATTTAAATTAATAGGTTACATAGTCTCTTTTCATTCTGTTGACTTTGATAGAAAGTAGTGTTTGGTGAAAGGGGAAAAGGGAGATGATGTGCTGTTTATGATTCCCATAGCCTTTCAGCACTGGAGCTTTCCTCACCTTATACCTTGGTCCCTTGTAGATTACAGGATAAAGAAAAATTGCTATGATTATTAAATAACTCGATCATTGTATTATGGGTCCACCAGTTTTGTAACAAATGCACTAGATGGATTTCCTGTGGCAACCTTGTTCCAGGTGTTGTCTTTAGAAATATGTTCAATTTTGCCTCTTGGAGATCATCACTTCAAACCTTTACTCTCACTCCCAGCTACTAGGGCGATCCATGCAAATCCTCCGCTAGCTCTGTTTGTCTAAGGCTAAGAGCGCAGTGATTGATGACTACTTGAGCTGAAACTTTATTGCTGGAACAGCACAGCAGGTCAGGCAGCATCTAGGGAACAGAAGATTCGATGTTTCGGGCACATGCCCTTCTTCAGGAATGAGCTCATTCCTGAAGAAGGGCATGTGCCCGAAACGTCGAATCTTCTGTTCCCTAGATGCTGCCTGACCTGCTGTGCTGTTCCAGCAATAAAGTTTCAGCTTTGATCTCCAGCCTCTGCAGACGTCACTTTCTCCTCCTTGATGACTACTTCCCCTGCTGGTGGTCAGTGTAGTTTTGGCTGCCATTGTGCATCGAGGATCTTCCCCATGTGCTGAAACAGCTAAGGCCTGTCCAAGGGGTGTCTCAGCATTCCATTTAAAAAAGGTGCTGATTTAACAATGCTTGCTCAAGATGAGATTTCAACAATATCAATTGAGCAGAATACTTTCTACAAAATGGCACTCCCAGGATTAGATTGCCCTTCTCCTTTAAGTACTCACTGAAATGTTTTGGCATTAAGACAATCGAAAACAATCGGCTATCTTTTACACATTTGAAGTGTATTTGTCTGGGAGACTGTAACTTTAAATCCCACAAAGAAAATCTGACTGCAAGTTACATCTACTCAAAGGCCATTTTATTAAAATAGTGCAGATTTGTTTTTGACCGGTGTTGCTTTCCTGCTCAGATATTTAAAGATACTGTTTTCCCTAATTGCTTTGGTTATATATGTGTTACTGTACCATTCATAAAAATACCATTCATTTCCAGTAGTGTGGCTCTGCCTGACGAGCTTTTTGATTTTCTTGAATGAGGAACACATACTGGATATAGCCCTATCTGTTGGTAATGTGACTCAAATCATAGCTGTTAATAAGAAATCTAGATGAAGTAAAGGCCCTGTTATACAAGACACCATGAAAATTGAATAAGAAAACAGATGATGATATGGCCACCACCTCTGGCTCAAAAAGTCTGGGAGTTACCTTGGACCAGAAACTGAATGGATTCCACCACATAAACACGCATTGTTGCCGTGATGAGAATGAATGCTTAAGTTGCTGGATGAAGTGCCAATCAAGCAGGTTGCTTTGCTCTCGGTGGTGTTGAGTTGCTTGAGTGTTGTTGGAACTGCACTCGTCCAAGCAAGTGGAGAGTATGCCATCACACTCCTTACTTGCACCACAAGAACAGAGGGCAAATGATCAGAAAGCGTGACCACCTAAAGGAAATCAGGGTATGATTGCATACTCAGCAGTAGCAGACACATAGGAACTTCACCATCTGTAGTTCCCCTCCCAGCTGTACACCATCGACACCAAGTTTTATCACTCTTCCTTCACTGTTGCTGAATCAAAATCCTGGAACTCCCTCCCTAATAGCACTGTGGTATTACAACCCATTCATTGTATCAGGAAGGTGGTTCACCACAACCTCCTTACGGTAATTGGGAATGGGCAATAAATGCTGGCGTTACCAGCAACACCCACATCTCTTAAAAGAATTTTAAGAAAAGAAATGGAAGGCTGATTAAGTCAAGTTTCATGAATTTTGGCATTTTGGAAAGAATTAGTGTGGAACAAAGGTGCCTCATTGCTTGTTGAGTGTACAATGTGTGTGTAGCTCCATGCATTTGGAACTAAGAAACAATAAGGCAGGTATCCATAAAGGAGAGAAACTGAAAACGTTGTTGCAGGATTGAGTTTAGTAGTGTGAGAGAGAATGCTTGTCAAAAACTGCTGTCTTTTCTCACCTCCCAATTAGGGCTAAGAGAGGGGTGTTGGAAGAAGTTAATTCAACAACATCTGCACTTTTTTTTGTTTCTGGATGATTGGTAAAAGAAATCTTCGGTACAAAAGAGCAAACTGAGCTTCTTTTCAACAAAAACATATTGGGATGAGTATAACAACCAAGGGACTTCATTGTCAAACAAAAATGAACACCAAACCACCAAGCTTAGTTAAATAGAAGTGTTATAAAGGAGAAGAGAGATGTTCAGAAGTTTGGTGAAGGACTTGGAGCTTATGAGCACTGATGACATAGCCACAGTTGGCATAAACAATGGAAGAGATGTCCCTTCAATGTGCCTGACCCAGTCATCAATGATGCCACTGTTATGCCTACCACTCAACTGATGCAGAGAAGGTGAGGTGAGACCCAGTCAAACCATTTCCTTACTTTAAAGAGTGGCTGCAGTAGTAATAATTTGCCTGAATTCTGGAGATTTTTTTCCACAAGCCTTGTTATTTGCTCAAAGAATTCTGAGATGTATTGGGTGATCTGAACATAAATAGTTCATAAATTGGTAGTTTAGCTGATTTAAATGAAATGAGTTATGTTGTCCCTAGGGTGGTGTTTAGAAACAGAGGCTTGCTATAAAGTCATCAACTGCAAACAGTACTTAAAGGGCCCAGCATCAAGTTGTGCCATTTTACATGCTCTTAACCTCATTTTTTGTAGCTTTGTAAGAGAGAGCCGACATGCATTTAACACTTATTGCAAGCGCAGAATGTTTGAAACCATTTCCAGCCAGAGGGCTGTATTTTGGAGTGTGGTCATGCAGCAGCCAATTTGCAGGCACAATGGGATTGATGGTCAGATAATTTAGTAGTGATGTTGGGATACATATTGACCAGGGCACTGGCAAGTACCCATCTTGTTCATGTTTAAAAAGTGTATGGAATCTTTTCTGTTCATCCTTTTGGACAGACAGAGTTAGGTTTTTAATATCCACTTCAAAAAGTGGCACATCTGAGTGCAATGATTGCAAAGTATTGCACTGAATGGTCACCCTGGATTATGAACACACCTCTGGATGGCAACTTGACCAAACTCTTGAGTTAAGAGTGCTGTTGCAGAGTTGCATTGACATTTACACCATTTTTCTTTTCCTTCTACCTATGTGGACTTTTCTCTTTAATCCAAATCTATTCTGCACTGAGCATGATCAATGCTGTAGTGCCCATTTTGAGTGGCAAGAGGATATACTGGCTGCAACAGTCCCTGACTGGAGACTCATGTCCTTATCTGCAGCTTTCTGTTAGACTTCATGCAGCCTTCCTTTTTCAGGCGACGATCTTTTGGAAGGGAAAATACCTGAATGAACTGTGAATGCTAGAAATCTGAAACAAAAACAGATTGCTGGAAACTCCCTGTTAGCACACTGGCTCACTGGTTAGCACTGTTGCCTCACGGCGCCAGGGACCCAGGTTCGATTCCCGCCTCGGGCGATTGTCTGTGTGGAGTTTGCACATTCTCCCCATGTCTGCGTGAATTTCCTCCCACAGTCCAAAGATTGCATATTCTCCCTGTGTCTGCATGAGTTTCCTCCAGGTGCGCCAGTTTCCACCCACAATCACAAAGATGTGTGGGTCAGGTGAATTGGCCATGCTAAATTGCCCATAGTGTTTGGTGCATTAGTCAGGGGTAAATATAGGGTAGGGGAATGGGTCTGGCTTGGTTACTCTTCAGAGGGTTGGTGTGGACTTGTTGGGCCGAATGGCCTGTTTCCATACTGCAGGGAATCTAATCTTAGCAGATCTTGCAGCATCTGTAGAGAGAAGTCAGAGTTAATGTTTCGGGTCAAGTGACCCTTCAGTTCCGTTTTTGTTTCAGACAGTCTTATGGAGTTGTTTTATAGTTTCCAGAAACAGCATTTAGCGGCTTCTGTGTTTTTTTTTCTCCCCTGCAGTAATTGAGCACTTCAAAGTAGAAAACATAAGAGGTTTTGATGAGCTATCACACAGCACTCTGTGCTCAACAGTCAGCTGTGACTGATCTGCCTGAACTAATAAACTAATCTTGTTGAAATGAGCAGCAGATTATTTTATTAAATGTGAATTATTTTATTAAATGTGACATTAGTTTGAGGTGTTGCATTGTCAAAACCTCTGTGCTGCATGCAAGGAGTGAAATAGTGTTGGTAAGAGCTATTTCCCTATTAATACCAGAATGCTAACATAGGTCCAGGAGCCTGGATGAGTGAACTAGGTGCGAGAGTTCTAATCCTCCCCAAGGCAGTTGGAGAATTTACATTTATTTAGTTAGTTGAGGTCTGGCATACAGAGCTTGCATCTTTAAATGTAAATGCAGCACTTCAGAATTGCTGTAAAAACCCATCTAATTCTCCAGTGTCCCTTCGAGAAAGCTTTACCAGATGTGGATTATATTGTACCAAAACCAGAAGTTAATGGAAAAGCTCAGCAGCTCTGGCAGCAACTGTGAGGAGAAATCCAAGTTAATCTTTCGGGTCCTCTGAGAAAGGGTCACCAGATCTGAAACGTTAACTTAGATGTCTCTTCACAGTTGCTGCCAGACTTGCTGAGCTTTTCCAGCAACTTCTGTTCAATAATGTTGGAAAACCATACCAGTAGTGGCACCTAGTATGCTAGTTGAAGTAACTATAAGCATTCTAATCATAGGCAGCTTGCTATTGATAGGCCTAATGAATCAGATCAAATTTATGCAGTCTTGCCACATCCAGTCACAAATGGTGGTAAGTCATTAAACAGCCAATCAAAGGTAATGACTCTGTGAGTAACTCCAATCTTAATAATGGAGGAGTCCATTGTGTCAGTGCAAAAGAAAAGACTGAAGCATTTGTGGCAGCCTTCAATCAGAGGGCAAATGGAATTATATCCATCTCCTTTTTCCTCCTTCCGAGTGTCCCACCATTACAAATGCCAGATTTCAGACAGTTTGATTAATTCCACGTGCTACTGATTTTTATTACTTCAAGGAATGTGGACATCGCTCCCTCGGCCAACATTTATTGTTTATTCCAAATTGCCCCCGAGGAAATGGTGGGAAGCTGTCTTCTCCACAGCAATCCATTCGGTATAGTTACACCTACAAGAGTGTTTGGGAGGGAATCGGGATTTTGACCGAGTCATTGAAGGAATAGTTCCAAGTTAGCATGGTTTGACTTGGAGGGGAACTTGCATCTAATGGTGTTCCCATGTATCTGCTGCTTTTGTCTTTCTAGGTAGTTGAAGTTTGAAAGGTGCTATTAAAGGAGTACTGGTGAGTTACTACAGTGCATTTTGAAGATGGTTCACACTGCTATCACAGTACATTGGTATAGCAAGCACATGTTAAATTTAACTTCACCTGTCACTTTTAAGTCGTAGAGATGTACAGCATGGAAACAGACTCTTTGGTCCAACACGTCCATGCCGACCAGATATCCCAACCCAATCTAGTCCCACCTACCAGCACCCGGCCCATATCCCTCCAAACCCTTCCTATTCCTATACCCATCCAAATGCCTCTTAAATGTTGCAATTGTACCAGCCTCCACCACATCCTCTGGCAGCTCATTCCAGACATGCGCACACCCTCTGTGTGAAAAAGTTGCCCCTCTTTCCCCTCTCACCTTAAACGTAACTTCATCCTGGATGGTTCCAGCTTCATAAGTGTCAGAACTGCATCTATCCAGGCTAGCTAGTACTTTGTACAGGGAGTGGGTGGCGAGTTACTTGCTGCAAAATTCCTAGTCTCTGACCTACTCTTATAGCCCCAATATTTAAGAAAATCATCTGCAGGGGAAGAATTGGGAGCAGAATTAGGGTCCTATCTGGTTCAAAGGAAGATGGTTGTGGTAGAAGGGGACTAATTATGTTAGCCTCTGTGTTGCTGCAGGAGTTACTCAGGATAGTGTCCCAGGCCCAACCATCATCATCACTGATAGGTAGGTCTGTATACTGACATGCAAGATCTGGGTAACATTTTGGCTTGGTCTGATGAGTGACGAACAACATGCATGTCATACCAGTATTATCCTGAAGAGTCCGAAAGAAGGGTTACACCCGAAATGTCGACTTATCCCCCTCCTGATGCTGCCTGGCTTAGAGTCATAAAGATGTACAGCATGGAAACAGACCCTTTGGTCCAACCCGTCCATGCCGACCAGATATCCCAACCCAATCTAGTCCCACCTGCCAGCAACCCCCCAAACCCTTCCTATTCATATACCCATTCAAATGCCTCTTAAATGTTGCAATTGTACCAGCCTCCTCCTCCTCTGGCAGCTCATTCCATACACCCCTTAGATCTCTTTTATATCTTTACCCTCTCACCCTGAACCTATGCCCTGTGGTTCTGGACTCCCCCACCCCAGGGAAAAGACTTTGCCTATTTACCCTATCCATACCCCTCATAATTTTGTAAACCTCTATAAGGTCACCCCTCAGCCTCCGACGCTCCAGGGAAAACAGTCCCAGCCTCTTCAGCCTCTCCCTATAGCTCAAATCCTCCAACCCTGGCAACATCCTTGTAAATCCTTTCTGAACCCTTTCAAGTTTCACAACATCTTTCCGATAGGAAGAATATGTTCTTCATGCCTCCTGCCTGTGTGTATTATCACCTCAAAAGAGTTTAACTACCACCCTATTAACATTCAATACAAGTAGCTTTGCTGACTTCACTTGCCATTTAACCTCCTGACCGTAAATTTAACTGGGTGAGTATTTATGTGCTGTAAGAGCAAGTCCAATATTCTGAAACTCCCAAAGACTTTTTTGCCTTACTCTCCTCTTGCCTAAATGAGTACAGTGGCAATGAAACTTAGACTAGAACCATACAGAGCATTCAAGTTTGGTCTGATAAGCGACACACAATATCTGCATCATAAGTGCCAAACCATGACCAATGTAACCACTTTGCATTAATTTTGAATAGCATGAGCCTTCCAAATTCTGAGGGCCCACTTGCTTGTCACCCCATCAATCCTTAAACTTTCACTCCCTCTATCACTACTGGACTGCAGCTTCAATGAGTACTGTTTGCAAGATGGACTGCTGCAACTGACCCCTCCAGTAGCATTCCCAATCCTAAAATCTTTAACACCCAGAACAGCAAGGAGAATGAGAAGACCTCTGTCCTTAAATTCCCCTCCAAGTCACACACCATCCTGATGTGGAAATGCATATGGTTTCTTCATGATGGTTGGGTCAAAATTCTGCAGCTGCCTCCCTGGCAGGACGGAGGGTATAATCATGGACTGTACTTGTGTAAGAAGATGGCTCAATGTGGCCTCATCAAGGCTGATTAGGAATGGACAATAATGCGTAGCCAACAATACCCACAACCAATGAATGAATAGAAAATGTAAACCAATCAACTCAATGAAGATTGAGAATTAATAAAAGTGAGAGAGACTCAGTAGGGAGGGCAGGGTGAGAGTTAAAGTATAAATATTTTGAAAAGACTAAATTTAGACTAAATCATCTAGAAATTCAATTTAACAATCTTCAAAGGAAACTGTTTTACTGAATTACTTGGACGTTATAGTTTTTTTTATTAATGTGGTTGAACTGATGAATGACGGTACGGTAAATGAGGAAAATATTTTTAGTAATGTTTAATTAGTTTTATTTGCGTCTGCTGAGAAACACCCAGTCAGCAGTTAAATGTGAGCAGTGTCCTTAATCTTATGTCTTTGACATAAAAGCCATTTTGATTGTAAGGTTTCAGTAGACATATGTAATTTTAAAATGTCAAGTATCGTTACTAGATAGTATAGGAAATAATGTTTCACTGTAGGAGTCCAATTAAAGTTTCCCTGCTCCAGTTAGCAGTTTTATGATCAGAAATGTACTGTGGTAAACTGATTTAAAAAATCCATTTTAAAAATTCTGCTTGACATTTCTTATAGATGTTTTAAATTAACTTGTTCAGACTTGTTATGACACTCAGGAGCAGGTGGGACTCTAAGCCAAACCTTCCGCTTAGAATCTGCCACTGTACCAAACTGCCACTGTACCATAAGAATCTTAAGACTTTTCTTATCCCCTTTGGGATGTTTAACTAGTCAGGTTCTAGTTGCACATAAAGGCAGAAAATGCAGGATTTGCATGCCACACCAGTGAGCATTTGAAATGATAAAAGATGGATTAATGTTTCAGCTATGTATCCTGTATGCATCCTGCAGAACTGAAACTTGAAAGCTGAGAAAAGTTTAATAATGTTGGAGCAAAAAGGATGAAGAATTCAGGAAACTTTCCAGTCAGGAGGGGGAAGTTAGTGGGGTGGATGAGGCATTCCTTAACGTTGGTTACAGAATTAAAGCAGTTCAGACCCATAACATCTTTGCTATCCTTTCAGTCCCTCTTTAAAAGTTACGATTGAATGTGTTTCCACCACCATCCGACATTGTGTTCGTGATTGTAACAGATGAGGAAGTTGGTCAAACACGAAAAATGAGCTAGTTTTTGCATGTCCATGAAAGAAGCTGCAGTTAACATGCAAATGGAACAAGTGGTTAAGGGCAAGATTAGATTAGATGAGATTCCCTACAGTGTGGAAACAGGCCCTTTGGCCCAACCAGTCCACACCGACCCTCTGAAGAATTTCCCTCTCTCTAATGCACCTAGCAGTATGGGCAGTTTAGCATGGCCAATTCACCTAACCTGCACATCTTTGGACTGTGGGAGGAAACTGAAGCACCCGGAGGAAACCCACGCAGACACAGGGAGAATGTGCAAACTCCACACAGACAGTCGCCCAAGGCTGGAATCAAACCTGGGACCCTGGTGCTGTGAGGCAGCAGTGTTAACCACTGAGCCACCGTGCCACCCCAAACTGCTAAACAGAATACTGCTGTTGCTTATTATAAGGCTAATCGCTCAATCAGAAGTCATAAAGGGTCCATGTAGAAACCTGTTTTGTTCCTTTACTCTTTAATGGCATATGAGTGACTCTGATAAAGCCAATGTTACAGTTCTGTTTTGCGTAAACACCAACATTGGTCAGTGCAATGTTTGTGGGACAAGAGTATGGTGTAGATCTGCATAGCAGTCCCAATGCATTGCATTGTGGAGCAGTAGGGTATGGGTCTGTACTTCACTCCTCGTAAGGTGTTGTTAGTGTTAGAGAGGTTTTCCTCAAAGAGAGAAAGAGAAAAGCCAGTGGAATGCATTTTAATTGGTAACAACAATTAGCTATACAGAGAAAGACAAAAATTTGAGAGAGGAGTCTTGCAATGTGATGCTTGAACATGCACCAATGAAATGTCATGCAGGACCAGTCTTCATTTTATAGAATGCTTGTAGTCCCAAAAGAGACCACTCTGCCCCTTTTTCCAAGGAGCAATTTGCCTCGTGCCACTCGCCCATCTTGCTCCTGTGGTCCTACAGATTCTTGAATTTTAAATAGTCAGTTTCTTGAACACTTCATTTGAGCCTGCTTCCACCTCATTCTGTGGCCATACATTCCAGATAATAACCACTTGTTGCTTAAAAATATTTTGGCTCATTTCACCATTGCTTCTTCAGACAGTGGCTTTAACTCTGCCTTCTGCTTCCCAATTCTTCCACAAGGAAGAGTTTTTCCCTATCGTGGAATGGTTTCTCCCTATTCACACAGTGTAGACCCTCTCCTCCCACTTTGAATAGCTCTATCAAATCTCCCAGGAGTAGAGAAATTTCAGTTGAGAACAGATCTAAGGTTTCCAATCTGTCTGTGTAACTTTGGTTGCAGGAATGAGGGGTTTTTTTGTCTTTTTTTCTTCTGGACCCCATTAATGCCATCACATTCTTCCTAAAGTATCCAGATTACTCTTACCTCTGCATTCTTCTTACCAAAGTGATTTCACAAACAGCAATGAGATCAAGAACCAGATTATCTGAAATCAAAGTGTGTTGTTGATGCTGGAAATCTGAAATAAAAACAGAATACTGAAAATGCTCAGCGGGTCTGGCAGCTTCTATGGAGGAAGAGTTGATGTTTGATTCTGATGAAAAGTCACGATTTGAACATGTTAGCACTGCTTTCTCTTTCCACCGTTTCTGCAAGAACTCCTCCTGACGTTCAGGTTTTCTATTTTTTAAGGAAATGGCCTGATTTTGTTTGAGGGAGGAATGTCGGTCACAAGAGTTGCTTGCTGTTTCTCAGCTATTGCTACATTATCTTCTATGCCCACCTGAACAAGTAGATGGAGGTTAATTTCATCACCTATCAAAAGTCAACATTTCTCAACTCTGTACAGCAGTAAAGTGTTACTCTAGATTTTAAAGTCAAATCCTTGCTTGTGGCTTGATTCCACAACCTTTATTTTGGGCAAGAGCACAAGCAACCAAGTTAAATTCGTTTTTTAAAAAATATCAGTGCATGTTGTGAAATAACTGTTTAATTGCAAGAGTTAACATTTTTGTTGAGGTGTGAAGTTTCTGTAAATCAATTGCAGTTTAGAAAAAGCTTAGTATTCCAATAGATACTGAGGAATGACTTTACACTTTTAATCTCATCTGGATGTTCTGATGATCACCTCAATCTTGTCCGTTTGTCTGAAAAGATCAGCTGAATCAATCTGAACTGCTGCATTGAATTTGCTCACCTTGAACCAGTGGCATGTTCAATAAGAAAAGGCTGTAGCACACGAGACACCTTCCATGTTTGAAAACCCATGTATTTTCTATTGCATAACCTCTGCCAGATAACTCCTGGAATATTCGAGCAATGTTTGCAGCAATAAGCAGTATAAATGGACATTAGATGTGTGGATTTTATTAAACCTTTTCAATCTTTGCACCAAATCTCCACCACCACTTTAGAATGGTTACAGCACAGAAGGAGGCCATTTGGCACCTTGTCTGCCCCGGTTCTTCACAGGCATTTCAAATCATGCCACATCTTCCTGTAGCCCTGTATTTTCTTCTTTTTCAGGTAATAATCTAGTTCCCTTGTGAATACCTCTCTTTGAATCTGCCTCTACCACACTGAGGCATTGCAGCCAAGACTCTCACCACCACTGCATTTTAAAAGAAAGTACATGAAACCTATGCCATTGTTGGAGCCCTCCCCTGTTTTTGTGTGCAATCAGGAAGCCATGTGGAGTGTAAAGGAGTTGTATTGTGCCCACCAGAGCTATGTAAACATACCCAATATTACAACTAGGAGAAAGTGAGGACTGCAGATGCTGGAGATCCGAATCGAAAAGCACAGCAGATCAGGCAGCATCCGAGGACCAGGAGAATCGATGTTTCAGGCGTAAGCCCTTCCTCAGACATTGCTGTCGATACTCCTGTTCTTCGGATGCTGCCTGACCTGTTGTGCTTTTCCACTGCCACGCTTTTCTACTCCAATACCCAATATTGCAGCCATGGTGTCCTTCCAACCTTGGGCTGGGTAATGTGATAATAAAGTACTGATGAGTCATTGGCAGTGGAGAAAAAGTAAAAGCGTTTCTATAGTGTTAGTTGTGACCAACATGTTTTACAATTACTGAGGTACTTTTGAAGTGTAGTCACCGTTATAATGTTGTAATATGTAGCAGCCATTATGCACACTTTCAGCTCCCACAAACACCAGAAATCTCTTTTTGTGAAGTTGATTGAGGTCTAATTGTTGGCCAGGGCAACGAGATCTTTTCCATTACCCTAAGCATGCACATGAGCCCGTTGTTCAATGTTTCATCTGAAAGATGGCACCGCTGACAGTGAGGCACTCCTAAAATACTGTACTAAAGTGTCCGCCTTGAATTTTGTCCTCGACTTGGAATGGGACCTGAAGCCAGAACCTTGTGATCGAATAACAGAAACAATGGGATATAAGAAGTAAAGTTAAGAAGCATTGGCTTAACTCAAAATTTTATTTACCATTATTAATCAGGTGTCAGTACCTGCTGATAACCATGCTTTTAATTTGTTTGGCCCTATTGAAGAATGTTTCTTTCTGATGTTTGTTGTTAAACCTGTGCTAGTGCAGTTGAATGTAATGGAGTTTTCTTTTTGTACAAGTTGACCATGCCATCCAGAAATCCTAAATTAATCTAGTGTCATTTACCAACATTTGGTCAATATCCCTCTAAATGCTTCCTATTTATATACCCATGAATGTATATATGAATGTTGTAAGTGTACCAGCCTCTACCACTTCCTCTGCAATTCATTCCATGCACATACCAATCTTTAGATGAAAAAGGTGCGCCTTGGGTCCTTTTTAAATCTTTCCCCTCTCACTTTAACCTATGCCCTCTGTTTTTGGATTCCCCTACTCTGATGAAAAGACTATTTACCCTATCCATGCCCCTCATGATTATATAAACCTCTATAAGGTCACCCCTCAGCCTCTGATGCTTCAGGGAAAACAGCCCCAGCCTATTCAACCTCTTCCTACAGCTCAAATCCTCCAACCTTGGCAACATCCATGTAAATCTTTCTTTAAAGTTTCACAACACCTTTCCTATAGCAGGAAGACCAGAATTGCATGCAGTATTCCAAAAGTGGACTAACAAAGGTGCTGTACAGTCACAGCATGACCTCCCAACTTCCAGTCTTTTGGCCTTTATCAAAATTGGCATGTGATAGCTCATTCCCTGTCTCCTGTTGCTGCTCCTCAAAGACCCTACCGGTTATATTCTCTTCCACTCTCTTCCGGGCAGTAGATATAAAAGTTTGAATACATATATGAACAGATTCAAGAACAGCTTCTTTCCCATTATTATTCAACTTTTGAACAGAGCTCTCAAATGTTAATGTTGTTCTGTTTCTGCACCTTATCAGCGGCTGTAACATTGCATTCTGCACTCTGTTTGGTTACCATGATGCACTTTGCATGGTACAATCTGTCTATAGAGCACACAAAACAATATTTTTCACTGTGTCTTGGTACATGTGACAACAAAAATCAAATCAAATTTAGCTCAGATTGTGACAAGACTGCATTTGTATTGAGGCCAACTCAGACTCTCCCACTCAACACGTATACAATACATCTGCAGCCTCATCAACTCAGAGCTTTAATTGACTTAAACACAAAAGCAGCCTTGTTTCTATGTTGTGCATGCTGTCTGTACTATTGACACGGTACTTTACTCATTCGGGAATATGGGACTAGGAGTCAGCTATTCAAGCCCTCAAGCCTGTTTCACTTGGATTAAGCTTAATCCGTATCTTGCCGCCTTGGGTCTGTAACTCTTTAATACCCTTGACAAGCAAAAGTCCATCAAATAAAAAGATAAAAATCACACAATGCTAGGTTATAGTCCAACTGGTTTATTGGGAAGCACTAGTTTTTGGAGCGCTGCTCCTTCATCAGGTGATTGTGGAGTATAAGATCGTGAGACACAGAATTTATAGCAAAGGTTTACAGTGTGATGTAACTCAAATGATACATTGAAAAAGACCTGGATTGTTTAAGTATCATTTGAGTTGCATCATGCTGTAAACTTTTGCTATAAATTGTGTCTTACGATCTTATACTCCATAACCACCTGATGATGGAATAGCACTCCAAAAGCAAGTGCTTCCAATTAAACCTGTTGGACTATAACCTGGTGTTGTGTGATTTTTAACTTTGTACACCCCAGTCCAACACCGGCATCTCCAAATCACACATAAGAGAAAGTGTTGGAGAAGCTGGTCTGGCAGCAGAGAGAAAGAGTTAACATTTTGAGTGCAATATATGTCTCCTCTTCAGAACTGACAAAAGAAATCTTTCAACCACAGTCTTGACATTTTCTATTGCTCCCAGCTTCAAGAGGTTTTGGGGTGAAAAATATCCACAGTTTATGATTCCTTTTGCATGAAATGGTTCCTGACATCTCTCTTGTAAAAGCTAACTTTAATTTCAAGGTTGTTCTGGATGCTCTCAACCTCAACTAGATAAATTCATTTTGAACCTGTGATTCTACTGTTTGATTCCAGGCAGTGAATGTTGCTGCTAAAAGGAACCTGAAAGAAGCTGCTTTTCTTTTTGTGACCCTGGTTTTTGCCCAGTATTGATAATCTTCAGATGCTGCTGGTTTTGGCTTGGGGCGGTCTCAGTTCATTATCATCATTCGATAGTTGATGAGTTGTAGGAGAAACGCTTGGGTACAAAACCAATCTTCAAAATGGGTGTTACCTTCATTATCAATCTTATTAGATGTGAAGTCACAGAGAAAGCCCTGCATCATATGAATCCTGTGCATAGAGAAGGTCCATGTAGCAAGTTACCATTGTCCTAGCATTGAAATCTGTTAACTCAGCAAGTGTCAGTTGACATCAGCTTTGAGTTCAGAGTTGCTGACAGTTGCAGCTTAATTACGTATACACCAGGGAATTTTATTTTTTGACTGTGATGACAGTTTTATGGTGTGTGTGTATTTTGCAAATTTTCTGTAACCCAGTGAGCTCCACATCAACATTTCGTGTTCAAAATGGAACTTGTTCAGTTTTTAAAAGATTCAATCTATTTTAGCTTGCTAGCTCTTAGATTTGAGGATTATTTCATAGAAATGAGGAAAGTTGTGGTTTTGTAGTCCAAGATATCGTTTTCACCTTGATTTCTTTATCTGGCTAGGTTGGTGAATTCAGGATGTGGTTCTCTTAAGTCCATTCTTGAAGTGGCTATTTCCTTCCGTTAGCATGGAAGGTAAATGTTAAGAGTTCTTTCAACTACAGAAGTCATCACATCTGAACCTGGCTCTGCCCATAGAAATCCCTGCAATCCCTGTGTTTTTTTATCCCCATCTCCCTGAATCCCTACCCAGGGACAATGACAACAAATGTTGTATCCCCATCAGCACCCAAAGTGAAATTGATTAACTCATTGCAGAATGCTCATATAGCCTGTGCTTTTGCATTTCATTCCCAACAAGGCCACTGTCAAATCTAGGTACAGTGCATTAAAGGCTACTAAATTTCTGAAGGGTATTACATTCCTGCTTGATCTCTCCTCACTGTACAATCGCACTTCCTTGTGAAGACCTAGATTGATTTTCCCATTGATAGCTTGGTATTGTCATGTCCTCACTAAAGCTTCTAATTCTGTACCGGCAGAAAATTAAAGCCGTTGCAGTTCCCGAACAGACAGGGGGTCTAGACATTCTGATGAAATGAAGGAGACCCACTCTTGTGGTGACTACTATTCCTAGAAAGAATCCTTGAGACCTGAATGAACTGATGATTGATTTGGCCAGATAAAACATGTGGAGCATGCTCTGAAAATTTGCTCCAAATGTGTCAAGTCAGATGCTGGGAAATAATTTCAGGAATGCATAAACTGCAACTTTTGTCGCAAAATTGGGAAGAAATGTTATTTCACTTCCTCCAGGCTTTTAGAATGAATCCAGGCCATGCTAACGACGACTAGATTTCAGGTACTTGGGCAATGCTTGGTTTTACACACTCTTGACTCCAGCCATAAATGACATTTACTACTTGCAACATCATCTAGCTCAACAGTGCTGCTGCATGAATGCGAGTTACACACAGTGGCCCAAGGTGGGTTAGCTGCTTACCTGTGTCTCAGTTAGGTTGCTCCCCTGTGTTTTGCACAGCTGGAGTCTGAACACCAGCTCCAGGAACTGAAGTGTTCAGGAATCCGATATGCTTTAAGTCTTGTTGCCTGCTGAGAGAGAGTGGCAGTGCTGGACATGTTGGAACCAAGTATGCTAAAGGTTAAAATGTCAATGCTTTGAATTCAGGTTTCAGATTACTGCTGGCAGCAGGATCAAACAGGAAACTGCGTTTTCCTTTTGCCATGATCCTGCTATTTTATCTTAAAAATGTGTTGCTGGAAAAGCGCAGCAGGTCAGGCAGCATCAAAGGAACAGGAGAATCGACGTTTCGGGCATAAGCTTATGCCCGAAACGTCGATTCTCCTGTTCCTTTGATGCTGCCTGACCTGTTGCGCTTTTCCAGCAACACATTTTTAAGCTCTGATCTCCAGCATCTGCAGTCCTCACTTTCTCCTGCTATTTTATGTCTAATTCTAAGATGTTTTACGAAACCCTGTGTCACTTATCCTTGTTTCATAATTCCCACTAGGCTTTACATTTTGTGACAGAAAAGCAAAAGTTTCATTTTTAATGGTATCTTTCATTGTACAGCTATTTTTATGACCAGTTTATTGATGTTTTTGAAGTATTTTAAACTGTTTCAGACTCACTTATTTTATGCACTTGCAATTTTCTAACTTAGTGTTAAAAGAAAATAGAGTTTAAAAAAAAACTAAAAGGCAGGAAACAACTGGATATTTAAGGATATAATGGCTGTTTTGATAATAAAGAATGACATGAAAAATTCCATTAATTTGTTTTAAGAAGTGTTTGAATATTTTGAAATTGAGAATCCGTGGAGAATTTCAATGAAAAAGGTTGCTAAACATAGTTTGTGCTGTTACTTTTTACCAAGGGCAGAATAAAAACTGCATCTGTATAAAGTTCGGAGACCCTTCCATGTGGAAAAAATGAAACAAAACCCCAAAAAGGTGGTGTGGATGGATTAATGAGATGAACTGAGAAAATAGTTTAAAAAGTACATCTTAATTAGACTTCTGAGGGGGAAGCAATGAGATTTCACTGGATTTCTGAAGCTGGAATGGACAAAAGGCAAAGCAAAGGGTTGAGAGATCAGGAGTAGAGTCATAGAGCATGGAAACAGACCTTCTTTCCAACTCATCCATGCCAACCAGACTAAATTCATTAGTCCCATTTGCCAGCATTTCGCCCATATCCTTCTAAACCAATCAGAGCAAGGAAATTGGTGAAACAGGATTGTGTTCCAGGGACCCACCTTAAAAACCAGGATAATGATCTTTAAGTTGGATTTGTAAAGATGTGAGGAGCCAGGACCGAGAAATATGCAGATACAGAGCAAATGTAGTAAAGTTTGAGAAGCCAGGAGAGTTGGATGTGTTGGAAAACTGGAAGTCCATGCAGACCAAAAATAACTAACTTTTGTGTTTTATATAGTGCATTTAATATTGAAGTGGCTGGAAAGTTTGAGATTTTAAAAAGGGAATGCTAAAAGAAAGGTTAGGAAGGATGAATAAAAGTTTGGGTGAGAGATAAATGATAGAGTCTTAAAACAAAATGGAGAAACATGCATTTGAGGAAGAGAACTTCAGACAATTGGAACTTTGGCAGTTGAACACTAAATAGTAGAATGAAGGGTCGGGTAAGGTGCAAAAGGCTGGGATCTGAGGTGTGAAGGGGAAGATCTTGGTGTGCAGGATGCTAGACTGTGGATAGGTTTAAAAACAATGAAAATTGAGAACTGGAGGAGTTGGAGCTCAGTCAGCGAGAACAGGAGTGGTCTCTGAATAGAGCTTGGTGTCAGATTAAGTACACCAGCAGGGTTTGACATAAGCTAATGTTTCTGGAGGTTTGCAAGTTGAGGGATAGCTAAGAGAGGAGCAGCATAATACCTGAAATACAAGACCAGGAGTTGCTGTTTAGTCCTGTTGTGCCTTTTAGTTAAATCATGGCTGAACATTACTTCAACACACTCTATCCACTTTTTGCCCTTGACATCTAATATGATAAAAATGTATTGATTAGTTTTGTAAATTTCAAGTAAATTGACAACCACAGCATTTGGAAAGCGTTCCAAGTTTTCACAACCCCTTGTGTGAAAGATTGATTTCTCATTTCAGTCCTAAGTGACTCAGTGGTTAGCACTGCTGCCTCACACCAGGGGCCCAGGTTCGATTCCAGCCTTAAGTGACTGTGTGGGTTTCCTCTGGGTGTATTCAGGCATGTGTAGGTTAGGTGCATTGGTCATGGGAAATGTAGAGTAATAGGGTAGGCGAATGGGTCCAAGTGGGATACTTTTCAGAAGGTCAGTATGGACTTGTTGGGCCTAATGGCCTTTTCCCACACCGTAGGGATTCTAAGATTCTATAATTAATTTGAAGGTTCTGGGTTTTCCCACCAAAGAAAAACAGATTTTTTGTATCTATCCTTTATCACATCTATCCTTTAACCTGGGTCCCTGGTATTGTGAGGCAGCAGTGCTAACCACTGAGCCACTTAGGACTGAAATTAGATTCCCTTGACCTTCAGAAGACTAGAATGGCAATACAAATTAAGTGTCCTTAAGTTTAATTTTTTTCAGCCTAGTAATATTCTGATGTTCCAAGTTCATTATATTCTTCCTGAGCACCTAAACTAAGCTGGGTGTGAGTGAAGCTGTACATAACTGAAGAATCTGTTCCCCTCATTTATAATCCGACACCACCTTAAGATAAAGGCTAACACTCCTTTAGCCTGGTGCTTACTTTTTTTAATACAGGTCTGGATGTGATAAATGTAGGGTGAAGCAGGTGCATTGGCCATTTTAAGGGGTGAATTTAAGTGGTTTTCAGGATAAAGATAAGATAAAACTTAGCTTGAGGGCACAACATTTGCAGACAGCCTGGTAATTTCTGAGAGAATGGCTGAGGAGCCCAGAGATTATGGTGAAGGTAGAGTTTGTAGCATGAGACAAAAGTTGATGGCTTAAGATCTTTTTGTAATAAACACGTGAATCAAATGAGAGAAGAGCAGTAAAGATGGGCAACATATGGGTGAGGGTATAAGAAAGTTTAGACTGTTGCTTCAATCATGTCCTGGTGAATTCCTTATTTTGGCCATTGTGATACAATACAGCACAGGAACAGACCTTTTCACCCACCAAGCCTGTGCTGATTCGCCAATGATGTGGTCAGGTCTTTATATAAACAAAATGTTTACTGCACAAATGAGCTGAGGATCTCTAATGTTTGTCACTTGAGTACTTTGGTGTAACTTCTGAAGCTTTTGCTAAATGAGACTGAAGGGACTCTTATCTCAGCACCAATCAATGATAGCACTACTTTCTGCTACGCTGTCTGGAAATTCCACTAACACTTCCATCTCTACATTAAACTAGCTGTTCTATCACTGTAACTGCAATGTTTCTTGTACTTAACCAATAATTCAAAACCTTCCTTCCTCATAGGACTGACTGCCCCCCTTTCCCCAGAAGCTGCTAATCTCTCCCCCTCCCCAGACAGACTGATCCATTCTCTATATCCCTGCCTCTCCTGAGGGATCAACTTCCTGCAGCTCCCTGTGTCTCCTGAAGCTGCGTCCTCATTCGTGTTCTCAGTTTTGGCTCAGTCAATAACCCAATGATCTCTTGAGTCAGAACATTAGAGCTTCCATTGCCTTTTCAGGAAACTGAGCTCAAAATTTGGGTTTTCAAGCTTCCGTGCTTTTCTGAGGTGAGCTATTAAACCCTCTGAAGTAGGTGTATTAAATCCCATGCCATTATTTAGAAGAAAAGTTGTGTTCTCGCTATCCCAGCTAAAATGTATCCTTAATCAGCATTACTGAAGGTTGATTATGTGATCACAATCTCATTGCTATTTGTAAGAGCTTACTGGGTGAAAATTGATTATTACATTCTATAAAACATCTGTTGCTTGGAAAGCATATGGGGAACACTGAGGCCATTTGCAGAACCCCCAAATGTCCCTCTTCCTGAGACACAAAATAAGATACAACCCAAAAATACACTTATCTGCAGCTCAGACACTGTACCTGCTTCTTGTAATAGCAAAGCCATGGAGGAAATCATGATGTAAATATTCATGCCTTTCCAGAATTTTAGACAGCTCTGTTTAAGGCAGCAGATACTTCAGTTTGAATGTTTCCAGCTCTGCTAGATTTTCAATCACACTGAACACCAGCCACTTCCTAGAAGGTGCCAGTGCAACCTTAATATAGAATTAGCTTGTTACAATCTCCTTTCATTTAAAACAACATAATATTCAGCTGTCAGCAGCAGCTTTCACTTCTTGCACGAGATTTCCAAAATGATAATAAACTTTTGCTAGGTAGCCCCTACCCTTGTGATTGTTTCCTGAACACAGCCCACAGCCTCCAGTCTCCTAAGATTTTCTGCATGTTATAGCTGTGCATCTGACTGCTCACAGCCCCTCTTCCTGGTCATGTCAAATATTGAAAGAACAGGTACACATGGGTTAGACACAACTGTCTCTTCCAAACTCATCTATCAAACAACCCCAGAGCATATACAGTATAGAAGCAAAATACTATTAAGCCGAAATTAAACAAAAAAACTGCAGTAAGCAGGTAGAGTAGCAGAGTTAACGTTTCAGGTTTGTGATCTTTCAGTAAAACATTCAACTGATTTTGCCTGACCTAAGTATTTCCAGTATTTTCTTCTCTGTTTCAATTTCATTTGCACTGCAGGATAGGTCCAGAGTAATGCTCTGTCTGCAATGCCACATCATTCCCAAGATGATAAAGTAGATAGATTGGGTAAACACTAAAACACACCCAGGGCAAGTGCATCACATGTTAGAATCAGCATAAAGCTTATGTGTTCTGAGGACTGTTCACATTGCAATCTGTGTTCAGAGGTAGGATTCTATACAGTGTGGGTACCTGGGGCTTTATCACTTTATTTTTCTTTTGGTTGTAATCTGAAATGGACTGGCAGAGAGTCAGGCGAGACCACTGGCCTGCTGCTCAAACTTGTGAAAGTTTCCTTTCTGCGATAGCTGTTAGGAGTTGAGTAAGTTCCACCTGGTAGTAAATTGTGTATCAGCGCAGCAGGTTTTTTCGTGAAAAGTTAAGTTCAGTGTTAATGATTTGCCACTAAAATTTTATTGATTACTTAAAGAAAAGTTACAATGCTGTTATCTTAACAACCACGTGATGGACTTGTCCTGGGTGTGTTTACTCTATACTGTCTGTCTACTTTATCATCCCATGAATGATGTGGCATTGTAGACAGCGTTACTCTGAACCTATCCTGTGCCGTAAGTGAAATTTAATCAAAGAAGAAAATACTGGAAATACTCAAGTCAGGTAATATCAGTTCAAAGGTTTTGATGAAAGATTACAGACCTGAAAGGTTAGCTGCTTACAGTATTTTTAAAAATTTCAGCTTAATAGTATTGTAATAGTTTCAAAGTACTAAGTGATGTGTTTTAACAGATGACTGTTACAGCATGGTGAGTAAATAGGGGGAGAAGATAGACTGTCAAGTTTAGGATTGGGAGTTGCTGACAGGAGAGGATCAATTTAGTTTTAGACTAACAATGATTTTACACATTGATGGGAAGAATATGGAGGCATTGTACTCAGAAAAATAATTATTTAAATGGGGTAGAGGAAACAGAATGCATTGGTAATCAGTGCAAAGGTCACTGGAAGCATAGATGCAGGTTAATAAAGCCATTACATACAAATCAAAGGGGCATTCAATAAGATGGCTGATCTGATTGTAAACTCGAATCTATATTTCTGATTATCACTGTTAATTCTTTATTCCCTGCTTCACATGAATCTGTCTACCTCTGCCTTAGAAATATTCAACAGTGCTTCCACCACTGTTCAGGAAGAGAGTTCCAAGGACTCTCCACCCTCTGCGTGAGAAATTACTGCCTCATCTCTGCTTTAAATAGGCAACCCATGATTTTTAAAGTAACTCCAAGTTCTAGATTCTCCCATGTGAGGAAATATCTCCTCCATATAGCCTGGTCAAGACTCCTTCAAGTGGCCATCAAATTGCCACTTTCTTTTAACTCCAATAAATATAAGTGTAACCATCCAACCTAAGGGAACCTGCCCATTGTACACATGGTTGCTCAGTGCAGCCTCACAGCACCAGGGATCCATGTTTGATTCTGGCCTTGGACGACTGTCTGTGTGGAGTTTGCACATTCTCAACGTGTCTGCATGGGTTTCCTCCCACAATCCAAAGATGGGTGAATTGGCCATGCTAAATTGCCCATCGTGTTCAGGGATGTGTAGGTTAGGTGCATTAGTTAGGAGAAAGTGTAGAGTAATAGGGTAGGGAAATGGGTGGGTTCATGTTCGGAGGGTCAGTGAGGACTTGTTGGGCCAATTGGCATGTTTCCACACTGTAAGGATTCTATGAAACCTCTTTGAACTGCCTCCAATGCATCTTTCCCTTTTCAAATAAAAGGGGTCCGATATGTTGTATAGTACTCCAGATGTTGTCTCCAAGTGCCTGAAGCATAATCTTACTATTTTTAGGCTCAGTTATTCGCATGATCGTACTAACCTTTTGCAATTCATGCACAAAGACACCCAGATCCCTCTGCACCTCAAGCCAGACAATCTTGCATCATTTAGATAAGGTACTTCTCTCTTTATTATTCCTGCCAAAATGGGCAATTTCCCACTTTCCCACATTGAACTTGGTTTGCCACACCTTTGCCCATTCACTCAACTTATCTGTATTATTTTATAATCTCCTTGAGTCCTCTTCACAGTATTCTCTCTTACTTGCCTTTGTGTTCAGCAAATTTTGCAATCATTCCTTAATGCAATCATTTTAAAAAGGCATTGGCGTTAACTTACAAAAGAATAGAATTGAAAAACACAGATTGTTAGTTATATTAAAAATTGGATAAATTACATTGTACACTATGAATCCTAAAGGAGATGCAAAAATAGTTTTACAGGAATTATGCCAAAACTGAGTTTTTTCTTTATCTTTTTCAGGGGATGTGAGTGGTTCTGGCAATTTGTTGTCCATACCTAATTGATCTTCCTCAGCCTTTTTAATGAGCAAATAAGAGTGACCTCCACTACCTCACAGATATTCCACTGCTAATGATCATTTTCTGTATGAGGTTTGACAAGTGCTTTTCTGAAAGCTGAAGAATTTTGACTTTGTGGTGGTTGTGTAATTTGAGGTTAATAGTCAATGGGAGCATGTGAGTGAAGCTGAACAGCCAGTACAAAGGCATATGTCTACTCATATGATCTTAGTCGGGAGAAAATATAAGTTACTATTGTCCAAATAATTGTAGAATCCAACATGAAAGAATCAGTGAGGGAGACCACATTATGTGTCCTGCTGAGATGGATTCTGTAGGGCGCTCCCATGCCCATGAACTAAGATCCACTCCCAAAGACCCCCTTTTTTGTTAAGCTTGCAATATCATCTCAGTTCAGAATTAAAACAAGTCCATTCCTTAAAGAAAACAGGTTCTACACAAACACCAGATCAGAAATTAGGGTCAGCAAGTCATTTGTTTAAAATAGTTCATGCAGATAAACTCTAGTTCAATTATTGGACACACGTCATTTTGAAGACAGGTGGTCAGGAATCTTTTGATCTTAGGACTAATAGGATTTTGATATCAGCCCTCTTGAACCCAAAGTATTGTTTGGTCAGGAATTGTTTATTTGAATAGCATATGTTACTTGCACTTTGTGACATATTAATGAACACTTTTTCATGTTCAGAATCTACTGAAATAAGCTGGAGGTCATTCTTAAGATTTATAGAGCTGAATTAATTATTCAACACGATTTCTTATAAAATCCAGCAATGAGAAACAGATACTCTGGGAGTTACTGTCCTATTGTTTGAAACACATTAGATGGTAGAAGCATTGAGAAAGTGTAAAAAAATAATTTAAGTGGATGGTATCAGAACTGAGACAGTATAACTATCAGGAAAATTTGAAGATTCCAGAAAAAGGAAGGATAAGGGAAGATCTGATTTGAACTCTATAAAATGATGAGGGGCACAGATAAGGTGAATGGCAAAGATTTTTTTTCCATAGTGTAAAGAGTTCAAAACTAGGGACATACTTTTAAGGTGAGAGGAGAAAAATTTAAAAGGAACCTGAGGAGCAACTTTTTCCACAAAGGATGGTTCGTATATGGAATGAACTGCCAGAGGAAGTGGTAGATGCAGGTTCAGTTATATTTAAGACATTTGGACAGGTACATGAATAGTAAAGGTTTAGATTAGATTAGACTACTTACTGTGTGGAAACAGGCCCTTCGGCCCAACAAGTCTACACCGACCCTCCAAAGCGCAACCCACCCATACCCCTACCCCAACCCCTATATTTATCCCTTCACCTAACACTATGGGCAATTTAGCATGGCCAATTCACCTGACCTGCACATCTTTGGACTGTGGGAGGAAACCGGAGCACCCGGAGGAAACCCATGCAGACACAGGGAGAATGTGCAAACTCCACACAGTCAGTCGCCTGGGTGGGAATAGAGGGATATGGGCCAAATGCAGGCAAGTGGGACTAGTTTAGTTTTGAGAAAGTTGGTCAGCATGGACGAGTTTGACCAAAAAGTCTTTTCCTGTTTTTGTTCTGTATGACTCTGACTATAAAGTTATAAAGGGATGGGGGTAGTATTGAAGAAAATGTTTCCATTTGTGGAGTTGTTATAAATACGATAAATTTAATGGGGAATTTGAGAGATTTGTTTATCTAATTCAACTGAAATATGATGTGAATTTTAAGCATGTGAGTGCCTTGCAGAGGGCCCTGGTTCCAGGGTCTGATGGATTTTAGCTGTATGTTTAGGTTGGATAAACTGGATTGTTCTTCATGGAGCAAAGGAGATTTTAAAAAGTGTCCAAGTTTTAGATTAGGAAGACGAAAGAAAAGCCTTTCTTATTATCTGATGGAACAAGGACTAAGTGACGTAATGTTTTGGGCAAGAAATAAAGGGGGAATTGAGGAAGAACTTAATGCGGCAAGTGATCATAACTTGGAAGTCTTTGCCTACATGGGTGGTGGAAACAGAGATAATGAATGATTTTGAAATGAAATTAGATAGTTATTTGAGGGAAATAAACTTTCAGGAGTAAGGGAATAAAACAGCAATAATGAGACTGACTGGATTGCTCTACAGAAAGCTGTCGTGGACTTGATGAACCGAATGGCCTCTTTCTGTGGCATCATCACTCTGGCAAGTGTACGTAATTTACTCCAAATGGGATAGTTGAAGTGAACAGAACATGTGGGAATATCGCACCGAGGAGTACAAGCATGCCATTTAGCTCCTTGACTGTATTCATGCATTTGATCCAAATAATGTGCATCAGAGTGCGGCCTTAACTGCACTTTGCTTTCATCATACTGCACTATTTTTGAAAAATCTTATCTATCCAGTCTCGGTTTTCCAGTAAAGAGAATTCCACGAGCTTACACCCCGCAGAAAAATATCTCCTCATCCCCATCTTGAAAGGAAGACCCCTTACTTTTAAACTGTGCCCCCTAGTTCTAGACTTGCCCTTTAGTTTTAACCTGTGGTCCCTGGTCCTGGTGTCTCCAGCTTGCAGTCAGGGAAAGGGAAAGGCAAAGAAAGATGTTCAGGTGTAAGTGAGGGGCTAGCATGGTCCTTATGGGCCGAATGTGCTGCTGAGGCTGCCTTGGTGATGAGTGTTAGTGACTGGCCGCTCTCTCTGTTGATAGGTGTCGCATCCGCCTCGACATCCGGGCCGTGTGCTGGTGACAGGCGGAAGTGGAGGCGGGCCGCGCTTCCGGTGCCGGTGAGCGCGCGGGTGACGTCACCGCCGGTCCCTCTTCCCACCCCCCCGCCCTCCCGGGAAATCCAGGCTCTAATCCCCGGGTCATGTGTCAATCAAACCAGCAGCAACAGCAGCAGCCGGCGGCGCTGAAGGGAGGGAAATGGTGAGATGTCGTAAATCTTTGCATAATACTGCCACTACATGTTACAACCTGCACAGAGTTAAAATTCATGTCCGGAGGTCCCGTTGCACCGATGCAAGCCAGGCAGAGCTCCGAGAAGCCGACGGCTCGGTGGTGTCTAATGGTGCTGCTGGCTCTAGCAGGCGAGCACGCTTCAGGTACAGTGGAGGATATCTCTTTATATCTCTCTCTGTGTAATAGGACCTGCAGAGCCTAAAGCCCCAACCTGACCCAGTAATCGCCGTTACTCGCTGCTGTGTAACAGCTTGCAACTTCAATAGGTTCTGGATGGGGAGGTAGGAAAGGGTGTGTGCTGTAACAGCTTGCAACTTCAATAGGTTCTGGATAGGGAGGTAGGAAAGGGTGTGTGCTGTAACAGCTTGCAACTTCAATAGGTTCTGGATGGGGAGGTAGGAAAGGGTGTGTGCTAGAATTAGCTGGATGCGAGAAGATATCTGCAAGAGGATTCCTTCCTTTGCGGGTATCTGCTAGAGTTTGCCTGTGTAAGAGGATACCTACTGGAATTAGCTTGATGCTGGGAGCAGGAAGAAGAGGATAAAGTGCTGAATGAGTGATGACATTGGGGGTTACCAGGGGAATGCAGATGAGGGAATCCAGGAATTGTGAGGAGTAGAAAGAATGGCAGTGTGGACTGTAAGGAGGAAGTTGGATGCAGTACTATCTGAGACAGAGAGGGGAAGAACACAGATGGGAAGAATGCTGTGCCAGCATGAGAGATCCTAAGAGCGAGGGGGATGGGAGAGGGTTACAGTAGGAGTTGAGCAGAACAACAAAGGCAGAGCTGTGAGTCATAGCTTTACAAGCAATCAGCTTGATGCTGAAAGGGATGCAGGAGAACGCGGGATTGGTGTTCCTATGCAGTGATGCTGCTGGCTGATGATTGGCCGGGTATTCTCTGCAGTAGAGAGGGGAGGGATGGAAATGGCCTGAGTTTTAGGAAGTACTGGGCAAAGCAAGTGAGTAGTGTGCCAAACGGAGATGGTCCGTTACTGGTGAGTGCTGTTTCCTTTTGACGGTTTAGGATGACGTGACAGGGTTGGCAGCAGGAATATTGGTGATGGATGATCAGCAGAAGGTGTTTTTAATGCTCAGATTTCATGAATGATTTATAACAATAAATTGAGGAATTAAGATGAGTTGGGAAACAGTGAGTACTGGCAAGGGAAAGGCCCATTCATCCGTCACCAGGAATATAATCAGGCATTCGAGGGGACGTGACATTGTGTGGGTTAAAATGGGGGGGAGGGGGGAAACATTGATCAGTCTAACACCTGACCAGATCACTTTGACATTTAGTTTGGAGAGAGATCCTTTTTATTTGTACACCCAATTAAGGTACCTTACCCTTCAGAGCCCCTCGTGCAGCTTCTGCTGCTTCTCTCTATCTCTTCTGCAGGCTGTTTATGTCTCAAGACAGAACGTCTAGACAATATTCGGCAGTTCTTATTGTGTACTCTCACTGATGGCTTTCACAGCTTCTGTGCCCCCCCCCCCCCCAAAAATAAGGCCTACTCTCCAAGCTTTCAGCAATTTAACCCTTCAACCACTTGGTCCATGTGGGACTTATGTCAAAAGATGTCTTAACCACGTTCCCAGTAACAGAGCAATATCCCTTGTGCTGTGAATTGCTCTTTAAAGGTTTATTGGATCACTCAGGACATTGTTTCTTTACAGGTTGTAAAATGTTTGACTGGGAGTTGCAGGCTATACAGTGTCTTGAGTACGTTGTGATTGTGTTCAGTGTATCTGGGACACAGTAAATGTGATTATTGATGAGTCTGTTGATTTGCCTTGACAAAGTCATTCTTGTCTTCAAGTAGGGCTTGATGTTAAACTGACACTAAAGACGGTAGATTTTTAAAATTCTGTTAAAATTCAAAAGCAGATAACTGGGACAAATTTGACATTAAACAGGTCAAAAAATTGTGCGATTGCCTTTCCATCTCTCCATTGCCCTGGGGCCCCATGCTCTAATCTCTCACCCAGCTCTGCCTGGAGTTTTTATTCATCCTGCTTCAAACTGAGCTGTAGTGACTCAATAAAACTGCTCATCAATTTTCTCCCCTTGCTGTCCCTCGCGGGACGGAACCTTTGTTCATCTAGTGCAGTTCAGTTCTGAAGGCACACCTTTCGTTGGTGTCACATTCTGTGGTTGTTGCAAACTGCATCTCTTCAAGTAACAGCTGTTGGTGAGAGATTCTGAGGTGTGCTCTTTGGCTTTACCTGTGCCACCAGTTCGCAAGTATCATAGCTGGAGCTGAGGGCAAGCTGGCATAGTTTAGCTCACCTTCCTCCTCTGCCCCTGACAAAGTATGCCAGGCATTATAGCCGGCAGATCATTGACCACATGAGGAGGGCAATGCTGTACTGTGGTTAATCCTCTTTGTGATTACCAGTGCATTGCACTACTTGTCTGCCGCCTTGGTGCCGATTTGTTCCACATTTTCTTCCAAATTAATTAACCAATACTCATTCCTCTATGGGCACAGTGTGTTATTTGTTATAACTCAAAGGGGACACACTTGACTTAACATGTTCTGTTTCATCACTGAGTACTGTGAAGCCTTTGTTGTTCGTCCAGTATTCACATTCCACTGCAATCCACAAGCTTTGCTGCTTGTGCCCGAGATGGCCTTGGGTGGATTACGCGCCTCTTTCTTTCCTGCACCCTATGCCTCTTATGATTAGCCTCAGCCTCCCCAGGCACGTGAGAGGAAATCTGCACCAGGATTCCTGCTTCCAAAAATATCTGTGGGAAGGTCTATGAAATTGGATGTTAGGCAAGAGCAAAGCCTGAAATACAGGTGAAGTGCTGGAGAAACTCAGACCTGGTGGCATCTGTGTTCTGACTCCCAATATGACTTTTCAGAACTTTTCTGGTTTAGTAACATGAGACTAGGGGTCAGCTATTCAAGTCCTCAATCCTGTTCTGCCATCCACTAAGATTGTGGTTGTATCTTGTCCTTCTCTGTTCCACCTTGGTTCTGTGACATTTTAATATCCCTGACAGACAAGAACCCAGCAAGTAAGAACAGCTGGAGAAACTCAGCAGGTCCGGGTCTGGGTCAGGTCATCTGTGGCTCAGGTCTGTCTCCAGACCTGCCTGAATTCAGAGTGCGAGCAACCGAAGAACCTTGCTTTTACTTCCGTGACGATCCTGTGCTGGGTTCCCTGGCACTGCCTCCCACAGTTGAACACACTTGCTTGACATTCTGTCTAAGCTCACTGGCAAGCCACCAGGTTGTCTGTTTGGTGCTGCAGCTCAGTAAGGCTCGATAACTTAAATGGGGTGAATTCTCCATGTGATGTAGGCCCCATCACTCTTCCCGGTTCTGCTAATGAGAGTTTTCCTCAATTTCAAGCTTCCGGTTCCAAAGTGAGCCTGAAGCAGCCATCTCAATCATCAGATGATGGTCCTAATGAGGAAACTGTAGGGAGGGGCAGTAGTTCTGTTGGCACTGACTTTCCATCTCTTCGCCAGTTTCAAACTCCAAGAGTTTGTCTCTTCAGATTAGCCAACCTTATTAATTTATTCAAATTAAGTCCTTGGTCACTTTTGATTAGAGCAGATTTTTGTTAACAATAGTTTCTCAAAGATGGCTGGACTCTGTTGCGAAAGCAGCCCTTAATTTGTGTGCCAGTCACTGGATGTCTCTGTCAGGGAGAGAGAGTTCAGTCCATCATACTGTTCTGACCCGTTGCAGAGGTCTGTTCCCCAATCCTCCTGCCCCATTCCCCTGCCCTTTATCATGCTTGCAAATACTTTGTCCCACTTTCTTGAGTTTATTCAAAAATCTTTTTCTAACCTTTCAATTCTTTTGCTAATCTTGTATTTATTTTGCTTAAAAAGCAGAGGAAGTCTTTTTTCCCCCCAATTTGCTGTCAATCACTTCAGAGCCATCTTCTTTCAGTGAACATCTCTTACTGAATGGTATCCCAATTTTCCTGGTATCTCCCTTAAAACTTAAAGCATCTCCTCACTTGGGCCCATTTTACTGCTCTGTCTGCAAGGTCTTTTTATCATTCCTCATAGTGATATGTGCCCAAAGCTGGACACAGTGTAACAGTGATCTTAACCAATGTAGAGCACACCAGGTCTCCTGTCCTGCAGGGTGTAATAGCAGTGTTTGTTGTTGGCAGTGATATTGACTGCCAGGTCATTTCCACTTGAGACTCCGAAGTCAGTTTGCTCACACAATCAGCTGTTTGAGGCTACGCACTTCTCCCCAAAGTCCTTGCAATCTCTTCAGATTGACCTTTCTTTAAAGGTCTCCTCACCTGAGCAGCATCGTGGTGGTGTGATGAGCCGAAACCCTTGGAACCCCATCCTTAGGTCCTGCCTTTGAGACTTCAATTCACAATATTGGTAGGGAACAGTGCAAGTGAATGCAGCGAGAGGAACAAGCTATACCAAGTTACAACTGTTCTATTGACAGTACTACCGAAATTTAGGAAGCTTTAAATGAAATGGACATTAAACCAAAAACTGAGAGCCCTTTTCATTATATCAGTGCTGCAGTCTGACAGTAATGCCAATGTACGTATTGTTTGTCCACCTCGAGGGTTTTGCAGAGTGGGACTGGATAAATGGAGGTCTCTAAATTCTGATTGTTTTTAAATAGAAGTAAAATTTGGTTGTCATTCTTGACCCTGACACACACACTTTCATTTTTACAAAATTGCCCAAATATGGGTCCCCTTTTAGAAATCTGATGGGGATAAGAGGATCTAAAAGAAAATTTGGGAAATAACCAAGTAATCTGAATGTCTCTAACCGTCCAGGCCAGCTAACATCAAGCTCTGAGCAGAGTGGTTTTGAGGCGATGTTTAGGAGTGTAATGTTATGGGGCTGTTTCGTTGCCTGACCAGCTGTATATGTATAATTCCACAGGTTACATTTTCCCCAGTTGGCTTTGCGCCGCAGGCTAGGTCAGCTGAGCTGTATGTCCAAGCCTGCCCTCAAGCTCCGTACCTGGCCTCTGTCTTTTCTGTATTTCTTCCTGCCATTTAGTGTCCTTAAGCCTCTTACTAAAGTAGGATGGCGACCAACAAGCAGGGTAAGTGTGTGGAATTTCTGGGTTTTGGGTTCGTGATATGGGAGTGTGTGAATCCCAGCATTCAGAGTTTTAGTGTTTAATTTGCAGTGTATTCTCCCGTTTAAGATGGAGTGGGATTTAAAACTAAATATTGACTGATGTTATGTGGCACATTGTTGATAATTAGGTAGCAGTATTTTAAAATATGCTTACGCAAAGTGTGTCTGTGTGTGTCTCTGTGTCTGTGTGTGTCTCTGTGTCTGTGTGTGTCTCTGTGTGTGTGTGTCTCTGTGTGTGTGTGTGTGTGTGTCTGTGTGCAGTGTTCTGCATTCCCCCCAAACCCCAGCTTTATTCAATTCCTTGACACTCCACTGTTGATAGCTGTATCATAAGCTGATTTTGAAATTCCCTCAAACCTCTCCATCTTTTCTTCCTCCTTTGGTACCACTGACTCCTGTCCTAATCTCCCTATGTGTGACTCAGTGCCAGTGATTATCCAAATGTGTTTCTGTGAAGTGCAGGGAATCTGTTACAGACACTATATAAATGTAATTTATTGTTTATGGTTGCCATCGTTCACTTAGACTAACTTTGATGTACAGATCTGTTGCCATATTGGGAATTTGTAACTGGGTGGGACTTAAACCTGAATTGATATTCAGCAAGTGCATTTTTCAAGCGGCCATTGAAGGGTGGTGTGACAGTTCAATCAACAATTAAAATGACAGCACCATTCCCAGTAAGTTGGCCAATTCATGGATAGCAATCCCTGGTTGACATGGAGGCTGAGTGTGGGAGCCATCCTGTCCATATTCATCTGAGTGCTCCCCTTAGAAATACAGGCTGAAAGAGTGAGGCAGGGCTTCCTTTTTATTAGCTGATAACAGCATTGCTAGTCTCTTGGGCCAAATGTTTTGCTCATTATTCAGTTTGTTTCTGCTCGTAAATTGATGGTCACATATGCGTTAAATGCCAAAACAAAGCAAGTGAAACCATTGGCTCGGAGTGGTGGCTAGGTTTAGATAAATGATCGGACCATTTTCTCTTCATAAAAGAGCTGGGAAGTGCAGTACTGAACTGTTGTATTGTGCCGGTATGACTGACTGACTGGGCCAGTGCCGCATTCTTGGCTCAGCTCAGCTCAGCCCAGCTCAGGCTTTCAGTTCCCACTGTCGGTACTAAAGAGCATAAAGCTTCACTAGAATTCTAAACAGACTGTTGGTTTCCATCTATTTCCATGACTTGAAGTAAGGCTTGCCATAGTTTTAATGGTCTATTTGGAAGATCCGCAAATGTTAATGTTTGCGTTGCAGAGACAAAACACACTGCAGCTGCTGGAATCCACAATAGACAGGCAGCAGGCTGGAGGAATACAGCAAGCCCCACGCAGTATCAGAAAGTGGAAGGCTAAGAATTTGAGGCAGATAATCTAATGTGCAATTCCCTGGGTAGCAGCCACTAATTCAATCATATAGTGTTGAAGAAAATTTTGGAAACAGACCTTCAGTATTGACCAACTTTATTACTCATGATATATCATGGGCGCATTTGATTTTCAAGTATTTTCAATACTGAAGGTCTGTTTCTGAAATTTCTTTCACTATACAATGACAAAGTACTCAAACATGCCCCCTCGGCCAGCTGTCCACCTTTAAGACCCTGTTTAAAACTCGCCTTACTGACCAAGCTTTTATCGGTATCTCCCAGTGACTCCTCAGTAGCAGTGTCATCTGACTGCACTGCTGAGAAGCGCTTTCGGACCTTATCATCTGTTACATTACAAATAATTCAAAGTCAAAGATTTTGGACTTGGTTTATACATTTCCCCGTTAGTTTCCTCCTTCCTTAATGAGGAAAATACTGTCTGAGTGTTATTTTCTCTGAGGGATTAGTAATGCTGGTTTTAAAAAAAAACAAAGCCCTGTCCCACTCTGAGTTTGATTTTCTCAGGGAAGCACTGTCATTCAGTTGGGGTTTGTGTGGGGAGGGTAGTGTCCAGGGGTGAGATGACCTATAAGGAATGGTTGATTGTTTTTAGAAACTGATAACCTTATGCTATTATTTTGGATTTCTGCATGTTCTCTGCTGTGACTGTCAGGCCTCACTCTTTGATTCTTTAATCTTCAGTGAATGGGCGCATGTCACATGTCTACATGCTCAACAAGTGCTTGTGATTTCCTGCTCTGTATGTGGCACAGTTTCTTTACTCTGTTAAAGTTTTTCGGGAAGGTCAGGCAGCATCCAAGGAGCAGGAGAATCGACCTTTCAGGCATAAGCCCTTCAGGGCTTCCTGAAGAAGGGCTTATGCCCGAAACGTCGATTCTCCTGCTCCTTGGATGCTGCCTGACCTGCTGCACTTTTCCAGCAACACATTTTTCAGCTCTGATCTCCAGCATCTGCAGTCCTCACTTTCTCCAAAGTTTTTCAGAAGTAAAGCACGTGTGTGTTAATAAAATGTCGGGATCATGGTCTGAGCTTATTAATGTTTCTGTGTCAGCCACTGGTGCTCTGCTCCAGCTGTTGTATCTATTCCATTTCAGATTCACACTACATGTTTTCATTTCAATTCCTGATGCTGTTTCAGTCTGAGTTGCTTGAAATGCCTGCCATGTTCACGATGGGTTGTGATGTACACCAGCTTCATTCCATCTGGAACGTTGTGGCTGACGTTGAGGTGTTTGTGTGTAAACCTCGAAACTCAGAACCAGAAACACATCAGTTAAAATAAAGGCTCTTTAATGAATAAAGCATGATACTCAGCCCCAATCAAGGCACTAATCTTCATTGATTCCAGGGCCGATTTTGGACAATCTGATGCTGTTTACAATAGCAAATAATTTGGATGGCGATAGGAAGTTAGATTGTGATCAAGGGGCAATGTTTAGAAATTGAATGTTGGCAAATTAGAGAGAACTGAGTTGAGAGTTTTGCAGTTCACTTCTGGCATTAGAGGTTGAGGTCAAAACTGTAAGTTTTCGATTGGTTTTATTAGAAAGAGTGTAAATGGATTTGACATCAGAATGGGTAAATGTACTTTGGGCTACACTTATGTGGTGGGGGTGTAGTTGCTGGCACTTGCGTGACTGTTCCTTGTTCGGGATTATGTTCTGATGCTGTGTAATGGGAAGATGCAGCTGCAAGCAGGTCTATTACAAACAGATAAATTATCATCTCAGCAATTGCATCTGCAAGAGATGGTCTGAAGGATTCCTTTTGACTATCATTTAGCTTAATGAGCCTTCTGTAGCACTTCATGCAGATACAGCAACAGCTATTGCATTTCTAACCGTTTAGACACGGCCTGTTTATGGACTGGTTCCCAGGTTGATCCCACAGTAGGACACTCACTGACATACTGATGCAGAAACTTGACACTGGTGGATTTTTCAGGCAGAGCATGATACCTACTGTTTGCCGAGGAGGAGGAGGATGGGACTGAGGTTGGAGAGGAGGCAGCAACATGCCATTTATAGGGGATGGGCTGTTGGAAGTTTCTCTCTTCCTCCAGCACACAATAGCATGAAGTCCTATTTTGATGCGGTTTAACAGTCTGATTCAGGATGAGGTAACAATATTGAAAACGTAGACCGCAAATATCAAATGGGGCGAACTGATGAGTGCAGAATGTAGATAACCAGCACAGAGATGGTTAGGTTTTGAGTGTTTGTTTGTCAGATTTGTGAGCCTTTTGGGTGCCCACAGCGTCTAATCCTGGTGACCTAGGTTTTGGGAGTGTCAGCCACCCTCACTGCACTTCATGCACAATGATCTCCAGCCTCCCTTCCCCCTCTAAGCTTATTAAACGTAATGTCACTTCCCAAGTGCATGCTTGTCTTTCCCAGCCCTCCACGTTGAATCTTTCCAGTCAGGTGTCTGGGCCCCATGCAGTACCAACACGGCTATTAGCAGAGTCCAGCTTGTGAAAAAACTATCTGCAGTCTTTGTTGGAACATCCCTGCACCTGTGTGTGCCTAGTGGATTGTCCTCTTGATTGATTTCTTTCTGTATAGTTATAGAGAATTTCTTAACCCAGTCCTTTACTGTTACCCCAGTTTGTCCCCCATCTCTCACTCCTCCCTCTCGTGACTCTCGCTGTCTCTCTCATGTTTCACTGCTCACAATATCAATTTGTCAGTGCCTCTTCCAATCACTCATACAGCCAACAGTGATGTACTTTATCTCTAAGTTTAATTCCCTGCTCTACCTCTTTCCTCTTTCAAGACCGTCCTGACACTGACCATCTTTAGATTAGCTATCATATGATATTTGCCTGGCCTGAATTTCAATTCTGTAAAGCACCTTGAGATGTTTTGTTATGGTAAAGTTGCTTTTATAACTGTGAGGAAGTTTTGTCAAAAGTCAAAATTCTGCACACGTTCAGTGGATCAATTAACATCTGGGAAGATAGCCAACGAGGTGGTTCAGTGGTTAGCCCTGCTGCCTCACAGCAACAGGGCCTCTGATCCAATTCCACCATCGGGTGACTGTTTGTGTGGGGTTTGCAGCCCTCTTCCCCCCCCCCCCCCAATATCTGCATGGATTTCCTCCGAGTGCTCTGGTTTCCTCCCCATAGTCCAAAGATGAGGTGCTACGTTTTGGGAAAGCAAACCTTAGCAGGACTTATACACTTAATGGTAAGGTCCTGGGGAGTGTTGCTGAACAAAGAGACCTTGGAGTGCAGGTTCATAGCTCCTTGAAAGTGGAGTCGCAGGTAGATAGGATAGTGAAGATAGGGTAAATAGACAAAGTCTTTTCCCTGGGGTCGGGGAGTCCAGAACTAGAGGGCATAGGTTTAAGGTGAGAGGGGAAAGATGTAAAAGGGACCTAGGGGGCAACTTTTTCACACAGAGGGTGGTACGTGTATGGAATGTGCTGCCAGAGCATGTGGTGGAGGCTGGTACAATTACAACATCTAAAAGACATTTGGATGGGTATCTGAATAGGAAGGGTTTGGAGGGATTTGGGTCGGGTGCTGGCAAGTGGGATTAGATTGGGATGGGATATCTGGTCGGCATGGACGGGTTGGACTGAAGGGTCTGTTTACGTGCTATACATCTCTATGACTCTATGTGCAGGTTAGGTAGATTGGCCATGCTAAATTGCCCATAGTGCCTAGGGATGAGCACTAAGTGAGTTAGCCATGGAAAATGTGGGGTTATGGGCATAGAATGGGATTTGGATCTGTGTTGGATACTCTTTGGAGGGTGGGTGGAGAATTGATGGGTCAAATGGCCTATTTCCACTCTGTAAAGATTTTATAATTCTGAAGTAATATTATAGACTTCAGCTGCTCATTCAAAGTCAGATCTGCCAAAGGGCTCCAAATGTGTTGTATTAATTGAAAACAATTAATCTGATGAAGAGTCATCGAGACTCGATGTTAGCCTGCTCCCTCTCCATGGATGCTGTCTGACCTGCCATGGTCTCCAGCAGTTTTTGTTTTCAGTCCAGATTTCAGCATCTGCAGTAATTGGCTCCAACATTGTGTTGTATTAATGGTCTGTTGAGATACAGGAACTCACAAGCTGAGTGTTTCCAGCAGTTGCGACATCGTTTTGATTTCCAGCAGGTACAGTTTTGTCTTTAAGTTAAACACATGATCCACATCTTTCCTCCAGCAGCAAACCACTCCAGCCAGGTCGGCAGGAGAATGCAGGTGTGAAACGTCATGCACCTACAAACGTACTAGTGTGAAACACATATTCACAGGTTTGGATTGAATTGACCTTCACTTGTTTAAATTAATTTTAAACATCCCTGTGCTGTCATTGTTAAAAACTATTTCTCACATTTAACATGATGAGATATGGCTGGAGGATTTTCCTAGTTGACACAGCAATTAAAGAAAGTTTGTGTACATTTTTGAATAAAGTTATGGGCAGCATGGTGGGACACTGAGTTAGCACTGCTGCCTCACAACGCCAGGGTCACTGGTCCGATTCCAGCCTCAGGTGACTGTCTGTGTAGAGTCTGCACATTCTCCCCGTGTCTGTTTCCACCGGGTGCTCCGGTTTCCTCCCACGGTCCAAAGCTATGCAGGTTAAGTGAATTAGCTGTGCTAAATTGCCCACAGTGTTAGGTGCATTAGTCAGGGGTAAATATGGGCTAGAGGAATGGGTCTGGGTGGGTTACTGCTTGGAGGGTTGATGTGGACTTGTTAGGCCATATTATAAGGAATGTAATTTTAAAATCCAATCTTATTCCTTTAGTGGGTCATCAGATGGTCTGTATTGTTAAATGTGTGTTTCTGACCTTGCCTCCTGTCCTGGAAAACAGCCTTCTACTATTTCCCCTTGGAATATTCAATGGGGTTTTACAGTACAAAGTCAGTTCCTGTTGCTTCCTTCTGAGCTCTGCTAGTATTGAGTGTTCACCTGTTGTTCTGACTGTCTTGCAGGTTGGCCTATATAAAACTATTCCCACACGGTTACTATCCCGTGCATGGGGTAGACTGAATCAGGTGGAGCTTCCTACCTGGATGCGTAAGCCTGTCTATAATTTGTACATATGGACATTTGGGGTTAATATGAAGGAAGCAGCGGTGGAAGATCTACAGCATTACCGAAATCTCAGCGAATTCTTCCGCAGAAAGCTAAAACCACAGGCGCGTCCTGTCAGTGACTCTCACTGCGTGGTAAGAACTTTGCTAATCTTTGGGCTATAGCAATATGATTCTGAAGATTTAGCCCTAGCTTCTAAAAAAAAACACTAGTTTAAAAACAAACTCTCTTTGTCCCTGTTCTGTTAAATATCTGTCCATTCTGTTTATATTGTCTTGAGAATAATTCAGCATTGGTCCACGTGTGATTTTGGATTGCAGAAGCCTGTTATTTCTCTGAAGTAAGTTTTCGATGTAATGTTAATGTGACCTGTGTCCTTTGGAGGAGCTATGCCCGAGGGGCTAGCAGTGCCAAGGTATATTCCTGCAGGAAATAGGCATCCTGCCGTTTACGTCTTGAGTCTTGCACCTGATTTCAAACAATTCAAGTTGATGTGTAACTACATTGCATGTTAATGCAAAGATTGCAGACTCTTACTTTTGTGCAACTGCGGTTTCATTTTGATGTAACTTTGAGCTGCAGAATGCCAGAGGACTAGTCCCTTCAAATGTAACGGAGCACAAGCAGGATTAATATGGTCAGGAGGAGAACATCTGCCCCGCGAACCTTCTCTTGTCATTTACTAGGATCATGGCTGGTCAAGTCCACTTTCCTGTCTGCCCCTCAGATCACTCAACTCCCTGAAAGATCAAATATGTCTCTGTCCTGGCCTTAGATGTATTCAACAATGGAGCGACTACACCCTTTGACATCGAGAAATCCAGAGATTCTTCACAACCCTCTGAGTGAAGAAATTTCTCCTCATCTCCGTCATAGAGCACAGAAATAGACCCTTTGGTTCAACTGGTCTATACAGACCATAATCCCAAACTGAACTCACCCCAGCTGCCTGCTCCTGGCCCATATCTTTCACAAACCTTTCCTATGCAGGGATTTATCAAAGTGTCTTGTTTTTGTAATGGTGCCCACATTCACCACTTCCTCAGGAAGTACATTGCACATACAACCCACCCTTTGTGTAAAGATTTGCCCCTCGCGTCTTTTTAAAATCTCTCTCCCCTTGCCTTAAAAATATGGCCCTAGTCTTGAAATTCCCCATCCTAAGAAAAATACACCTCCCGCTAACGCTATCTATACCCTTCATGAATTTATAAACTTTTATAAGGTCACACCTCGACCTCCTACACTCAAGAGGAAAAGGTCCATGCCTCTCCAGCCTTTCGTTATAACTCAGACCTCCCACACTCAGCAAGATCAATTTGCCTCTTATCCTGAGACTGTAAGATCCTCTCAACTCTTTGGTTTACCTTGTCAAACCACTTCAGAACCTTGTATGTCTCGTGCCAGCGTGGATTTTCAGAAAATCAGGAGACAATTGCATGGAGTAGCTACCCTGATGTATTGGGGCAGGAGGAAAATGCAGCAGATATTGGAAAACTGGAATAGAAAGAGAACAGCTAAAATGGTGGCAAAGGCTCCAGCTCATGCTGGGGAGAGAGATGGAGTTGATGTATCAGTGATGGGTTAGCACCAGACCTCAGTGAGTGTGCTACTGCACTGACATGTCAGCTTGAATAAGTTTCACTGAAATCGCAGTGTTTCCAGGGATGCCAGTACACGATGTAGTACTTGAAGTATAAAGGAATGAGGATAAGGGGCATGCTGCTATTTTGGAGAAAGCTGGAGCACGCTGAATTCCGATGTTTTTCCTGATATTTACTGACAGCCCCACGCTGAAGAGTCACTGATGGATGTACTTGATCCAGCCCAGGATCACCTCCATAATTAGCCGTAGTCTTTATAGCCTCAGCTATTCCATCCAGTGTAATTGTCGCACCGTTATCCAGTTTAAATGATCTACATCTCATAACTGACCACGCAGCGTGGGGGAAATCGCCTACTGATGATCACTCTCCCCTTTCTTCCCATTCTCTAGATCAGTCCTTCTGATGGAAAGATCTTGCATTTCGGGAGAGTGAAGAATTGTGAGGTGGAGCAAGTGAAGGGCGTGACTTACTCATTGGAGAATTTCCTGGGCCCTCAGACCTGGTCCGAGAACCTGGAGATTAGTGACAGTAAGTTCATGTTTCCAGCACAGGTTTAGGTTGATTGGTTTTCAGGCAGTTTCCGAAGCCTTCAGTTAATGCAGTATTTTCTTATCCCTACAGTGTGGAAGCAGGCCATTTGGCCCATCAATTCCACACTGACCTTCCAAAGAACATCCCTCCTAGACCCACTCTCACCTTATCCTATCCCTGTATTTCCCATGGCTAACCTACATGTCCTTGGAAACTGGGCAAGTAGGCATTGCCATCCACCTAACCTGCACAACTTTGGACTGGAACACCTAGAGGAAATGCATGCAGACATGGGGAGCCACACAGGTGGTCACCCGAGGCTGGAATCGAACCTGGGTCCCTAGTGCTGAGAGGCTGCAGTGCTAACCAGTGAGCTATCATACCGCCCATGTGCAGAGCAAAGCGTTTGTCTAAATGGAGCTCTGTATGTCAGCCTCCCTTATGTAGAAAAATGGAATGGGGAAAGGTCGCTCTTAGCTGGGTGTGGAGCTTTAGGGGGAGGCACTGTTAGGTTTGGTTCTATTGAATTGCCAACACCACATGGTATCCATGGTCATCTGTCAATGACAGCGTGTCGGGTAGTATGTGACAGAATTGGGGTACAGGAGATCACTATGGTAAGTAAACAAAATCAAAGTTGATTAATCTTGCTCTGGCCATATGTTCACGGGTTGTCCTCATTGGTTCTGTTTTGTGCAGGCTCACTGAAGCAGCAGTATGCCAGTATAGGTTTTGGGGTTTCCTGTCAGCACTCTCAACCACTTCTTGGGAGCAGGGAGGTTGGTGTGAAGCATCAGAAGCCAGAAAATCTCCCTGTTACAGGAAGGATATTGTGAAACTTGAAAGGGTTCAGAAAAGAATTACAAGGATGTTGCCAGGGATTAGAGGGTTTGAGCTATAGGGAGAGGCTGAACAGGCTGGGGCTGTTTTCCCTGGAGCGTCAGAGGCTGAGGGGGGACCTTATAGAGATTTTTAAAATCATGAGGGACATGGATAGGGTAAGTAGGCAAGGTCATCCCCCTGGGATGGGGGAGTCCAGAACTAGAGGGCATAGGTTTAGAGTGAGAGGGAAAAGATTTAAAAGGGACCTAAGGGGCAATGTTTTCACCCAGAGGGTGGTGCATGTATGGAATGAGCTGCCAGAGAAAGTGGTGGAGACTGGGACAATTACAGATTTGATTAGATTAGATTCCCTACAGTGTGGAAACAGGCCCTTTGGCCCAACCAGTCCACGCCGACCCTCCGAGCAACCCACCCAGTCCCATTTCCCTCTGATTAATGTACCTAACACTATGAGCAATTTAGCATGGCCAATTCACCTGACCTGCATATCTTTGGACTGTGGGAGGAAACCGGAGCATCCGGAGGAAACTCACGCAGACACTGGGAGAATGTGCAAACTCCACACATACAGTTGCCCCCAGGTTGGAATCGATCCTGGGTCCCTGGTGCTGAAGGTTTCTTAATGGGTATATGAATAGGAATGGTTTAGAGAGATGTGGGTCAAGTGCTGGCAAGTGGGACGAGAATAGGTTAGGATATCTGGTCGGCATGGACAAGTTGGACTGAAGGGTCTGTTTCCGTGCTGCACATCTTTATAACTCTATATGGTAGGTGGACCCAGTTGGTGTGAGCTTATGGAGTCTGATGTCTCTGAGGGCAGGGGTGAAAAGAGAACGAGAGATAAATCTTTGGAGTTTTGAGGTGGTCTTGAGTCCTTCCTTCAAGCTATCCAGTTGGGATATACAAGCATCAGAACAGTGCTTCTGAGTAAAACAATAAAGTCTGGTCACTCCTTCCAAACTTCAGTCTGAAAAGACTCTTAACATTTCCAGAGGGATTCTGCAAAGCAGCTCAATGTGGCACTGAGCTGTAGTATTATTCCAGTGAGGATTAATATGGAACCTGATATACGTAAGTGAGTGTTATCAATAGTAACTGAATCCAATTCAAATCCACAATTTGCTGTAATCCTGCAGATAAACATGAGACCAGTTTTCAGGACCATCTGGTGACGAGGGAAGGCAATGATCTCTACCACTGTGTTATTTATTTGGCACCAGGAGATTATCACTGTTTCCATTCACCTGCTGATTGGCGAGTTGTGCACAGGCGCCATTTCCCAGGTAAGCCTTCTACTGTTTGCTTTTTAATTAAAATCAAGCACCTTGATTGTTTAGCATGAATCTCCAGCAAGAGTTAGTTCCTGTTTCTGAGCTGAGACTTGGATCAATCTGTGGCCTTTCACTTGTGGAATCTGGGTTTAAACTGCAGCCAGAGTGACAGGCTGGATGTTTGCCAGGGCTACAGACTGGAAAGGACTCGATCTGAACACATTTGCTGAGCCCATGGGAACAAACTGTCTTTAATGTGTCTGCAGTTAAAAAGCTCGTGTTGGTTACAGAGCAAAATGTGGTGGATGGGTATTTTTCTTTCCTCTCAGCTGGAGGTATATTGTTGGGGCAGAGGGGAGGGATCTTTACTTTTGAATCCTGCTGTGCTCTACCTGACTTAGAAAATCCTGACACTGAACATCTCAACAGAATGGTGTTTCATCCCCCATCCGCTTGCTTGACCACAAAGGAGGTTAATTTTTAACTTTACTGCTGCGTCATGTTCCCTAACTGTGAATAGAAGTAAGCGGCCATGTATTTGAGAGAAATCAAAGGGAATCTATCCTTCAGTTCGGAAGGTGGCAGTAAGAGGAACGATAGTGAATGCACCTCATCAAAGGCAAGCTCACTCTCAGTTCCTGCTGCTTTGCCCACGGATCTTTCTCTTTAGTGATGGACCGGTCCTGTACCAGCTGACCTCCTGCAAATAACCCAGGCGATGGAACCTCAAAACTAGCCTGAGCTCCTTTGCCTGTGTGTATTCATGTGGCTGTTAGCCGTGAATGTTACTACCCCTAGAGAAAGGGTCAGTCGGAATGTGATGTTGGTTTACCAAGTAAGAGGTCCGATTTCCTAAAAGGAAGTTCCTAACCTGTCCCACTGTAGGTTTCAGGTCTAGAGCTAATTATTCTGCATCTGGAACCCCAGCCTACTCTTACCCAAATTGAAGACTCCCCTTTCGCTGCCAGTTTTCTTTCTCCGCAGCTCTGGTGCCAACTCCCTGCAGAGCTGTAATTGTGCCAGGACCTTGAGCCAGCTATCTCCTCCTTTCAGAATCCTTCTCCATTTTCTAAAGCTGCATGATTTTAGCATGGGTGCTGGGTAACAGCAAGGAATGAAAATGTGTCACTGATCGGAACTAGACCATAGCCTATCAGTCAGTAAACTAATCACAAGACTGGCACTCGCCTCGAATCCTATCTTTTCTCATTTGTAGGCTACTCTAGTCACTCAGCTGCTTTAGCACATTCCCCAGGTTTAACTCACTCCTGCTTCTGTGCTAACCCTAAATAGCTAGGCCCAGGTCTGAGTGATAGAGACATTTTGTTTTTGCCAAAAAATGGAACCGAGTTTTAATTCAGTCGATGTATATTGCCAGTGTGACTGTTTTGGTCCATAGTCCTAGTCATCAGCACAGAAACAGACCCTTCAGTCCAATCAGTCCATACCAAACATATTGCCAAACTAAACTGGTCCCACTTGCCTGTATTTGGCCCATATCCCTCTAAACTTTTCCTATTCATGTACCTGTCCAAATGTCTTTTAAATGTTGTAACAATCTGCATCCACCACTTCCTGCCACATATGAGCTATACGCTATCTTAAAAAGTGTCCTTTATAAAACTTTCCTCTTTCATCTCTAAATCTGCCCTCCTAGTTTTGAACTCCCCCTCCCTAGGGAAAAGACGCTTGCTATTCACTTCATCTGTGCCCCTTGAAATTTTATAAACTTCTAGAAGGTCACCCCTCAACCTCCTAAGCTCCAGTGGTGAAAGTCTCAGCCTATCCAGCCCATCTTTATAGCTCAAGCCCTCTATTCCCCACAGAGTCCTGGTAAATCTTTTCGGAACCTTCTCCAATTTAATAATATCCTTCCTATAGCAGGGTGGTGAGAACTGCACACAGTACTCCAGGAGAGGTCACACCAGTGTCCTGTACAACCTCAACATCACGTCTCAACTCCTGTACTCAAAGATCTCAGCAGTGAAGGCAAGCATACTAAATGCTTTCTTAACCACCCTGTCTTCCTGTGATACAGACTTTGAAGAACTATGTACCTGAACCCCTCTGTTTGACAATGCTACTCATGGCTCTACCATTAATTGTATAAGACCTACCTTGTTTGTTTACCAAAATGCAATAATTAAACTCCATCCGCCACTCCTCAGCCCATTAACCCAATCGATCAAGATCTTTTTGTAATCTCAGGTAGCCTTCACTGTCTGCTATATCACCAATTTTGATGTTACTTGCCTTCTATATTCTCATCCAAATTGTTTATGTAAGTGACAAAAGTGGACTCAACCCCAATGCCTGTTGAACACATACTGGTCACAGGCCTCCAGTCCAAAAAGCAATCCTCCACCATCCTCTGTCTCCTACCGGTAAGCCAATTTTGTATCCAATTGGCAAGCTCGCCCTGAATCCCTTGATCTAACTTTATTAGTTAATCTACCATGCAGACCTTGTCAAAAGCTTTGCTAAATTCCATGTAAACAATATGTACCACTCTGCTCCGGATGTCACTGAGCTGGAAGGCTCATTTTCAGATGTTTCGTCACCATACTAGTAACATCTTCAGTGACCCTCCGGTGAAGCACTGGTGGTATGGCTCACTTTTTATTTGTGTTTAGGTGTCCTTGGGTTGGTGATATCATTTCCTGTTCTTTTTCACAGAAGGTGGCAAATGGGATCCAAGTCGATGTGTTTGTTGATAGAGTTCCGGTTGGAGTGTCATTCTTCCAGGAATTCTCGGGCATGTCTCTGTTTGGCTTATCCTAGGATGGATGTATTGTCCCAGTCAAAGTAGTGTCCTTCCTCATCTCTCTGTAAAGATACTAGTTAGAGGGGGTCATGTCTTTTTGTGGCTCGTTGATGTTCAGGTATCCTGGTGGCTAGTTTTCTGCCTGTTCGTCCAATGTAGTGTTTGTTACAGTCCTTGCACATTTTGTAAATAACATTAGTTTTGCTTATTGTCTGTATTCAGGTCTTTCAAGTTCATTAGCTGCTGTTTTAATGTGTTGGTAGGTTTGTGGACTACCATGATGCCAAGGAGTCTGAGTAGTCTGGCAGTCATTTTTGAGATGTCTTTGATGTAGGGGAGAGTGGCTAGGGTTTCTGGACGCGTTTTGTCAGTTTGTTTGGGCTTGTTGCTGAGAAATCGGCGGACCATGTTCATTGGGTACTGGTTGTTTTTGACTACACTGTATCAGTGATTTTCCTCTGCTCTTCATAGATCCTCTGTGCTGCATTGTAAAGGGACTCGTTGAAATAATGTTCTAATTTATCACCCTCTGAGAAAAACAGCAGGAAATGACATCACTACAGGAAATTACATCACCAACCTTCCAAAATGAACCTTCCAGCTCAGCGAGCAAACTTACATCCAGCATCTCAATCTGAGCTACAAATCTTCTCCAAACTCTGCCCTCATCAGTCATAGAGCATGGAAACATGACCTTTCGGTCAAACTCGTCCGTGTTGACCAGATATCCTAAAATTAAACTAGTCCCCTTTTGCCAGCACTTGGCTCATATCCCTCTAAACCCTTCCTATTCATGTACCCATCCAGATGCCTTTTAAATGTTGTAATTGTACCAGCCTCCACCACTTCCTCTGGCAGCTCATTCCATAAACCTTTTGGGTTACATCCTCAAAAAAACTCAAATCAAGTTTGTGAGACAAGATTTGCCCCCTCAAACCTATCCCTAATCATTCCATGTCTCTTCAAATGCATGTCAATCTTATCTTTCAGAATCACCTCCAACAACTCATCCCGAACTCTTCTCCAGCTCACAGGTCTGTAGTTTCCAAGCTTCTCCTTCCAGCCTTTCATAAATAAAGGCACAACATCAGCCACCCTGCAGAACCCCAGCACCTTACCCATGATTATAGATGAAGCAAATATGTCTGCTAGGGTCCTGTCATTTCTTCCCTAACTTCCCGCAATGTTCTGGGATACCCTCGATGCGGTCCTGGAGATTTACGCACCTTTGCGTTTTTTCTAAGACCACCAGCACTTTCTCTTCTGTAATGTGAACTGATTTCAAAACATCAGTATTTATTTCTGCAGGTTCTCTAGCCTCCATTTCTTTCTTCACAGTAAAAGCTGATGCAAAATATTCATTTAGTATCCCCCTCATTTCCAAAGGTTCAGCACAAAGAAGACCTCGTTTATCTTTAAGGGGCGTATTCTCTCTAGCTATCTCTCCTAATGTACTCGTAACATCTCTTTACATTCTCCTTTACCTTATCTGCCAAGGCTATCTCATATCCCTTCTTTGCCCTCATGATTTCTTGGGACCTGTTATAAATCTCAGGTCCCTCAGCTCAGCTCAGTATTACATGTGACAAGTCACCACTGTCTCTTCAGTTGTTCCCACTCTTGCTCTGAATGCAGCATCCAGAGATCACCCAGAAATCACATGGGCCACTTCACTCAATGTTATGCAAACTCTGAAAGCTGCAGCAATAGAGCGGTTTGCAGCAGTGTGCAGGGTGCTTTATTATTACATAATCTTTAAATAGGATTACGGAGCTGCTGCTGATCATCAGCTGGCTCACCAGATTCTGGATCTAAATCTGGCACTGCAAAAGGAGGAGAAACATGGAGCTAAAAATAACTCCCAATTTCCTACAGTTCTCTCGGTCAACCCAAAAACCGGAAAGCATTGTGGAGCTTTTTCAGTTTGCGATTGAATTGATTGTCACGTGTACCAAGGCACAGTCAAAAGCTTTATCCTGCAAGCAATACAGGCAGATCAGAGTTAAGTAACATAGATAGTAAATAATAGGAGTGGGATGCGGCTGTGTGAAAGCTGTCAAGTAGCTGTAACTGTTCTGGGAGGGGGATTTCATGAGATGTGTTCAAGCGGAAGAGATTTGT